>NC_071284.1:22908546-23208546 GCF_001660625.3 Ictalurus punctatus
TCAGGATCATGTGTGCACAAAAGCATTCATTTAAAACAGATAGGATAACCGAATTCATAATGTCATTTGTAGCAAATATACAAATATAAAAAGCTTAGCTCTGCCTTTTTGCATAAATATTTTTATTAAGAATTATTAATAATATTTATTGTGTGTTATAAGTTTGTTTTGGTCCACTAACCCCCAGCTGAAACCTCCAGGGCTTTTAGGTGCAAGGATAAATTTTTTTTCACTTTAATTCCAGTGAGTCATGGATCAGTCCTAATAAACATATTCACACACACACACACACACACACACACACACACACACACACTTGTGCCACACCCAACCCTCTCACTTCTGTTCAATTCTGACTCACTCCTCAGGTGAAGGAGCTCGGTGCTGTGGTATATGACTGTAAGTGCCTTGCTGATGACCTCGGGAAAATATTTGAAGCCTATTGGTTCCTTGGTGAGAGCAAGACAATACCTGCACCCTGGCCCAGCCAATACGCTACAGCCTTTAACAAAGACACACCAATGCAGCTGCCAATCAACGGGACAGACTCTAGAGTTTACCTGTCGGTAAGAGACCTATAGAGTGTTCACAATAGCTAAATGTAGTAAATATAAAATATACTTATAGATACAGATAGGTGACATATTAAAAGAAAAACAGCCACCAGGACAGCTTTATTGTGCCTGGGCATAGATTGTGCAAGTCTCTGAAACTGTGCTCAAGGGAGAAATACCATTCTTCCAAAGATATTCTCTCCATTGGTGTTTTGATGAGAGCTCTGACTTCTCTACCACGTCACTCCAAAAGCTCCCATAGTCATTCAGTTGGTGTGAGATCTGTGACTGCGAAGGCCATAGCCTATGACTTACACCATTTTCCTACACATCACACCATTCAGTGAGCCTTCCTGCCCTGTAAATGGAGGCAGGGTTATCCTGAAAAAGACAAATCTCATCAGGATAGAAATGTTTCATCAGGAGATAAAGGTGATCAGTAACTTTGTATTGATTTGCAGTGACTCTTTTGTCTGAAGGGACAAGTGGACTCAAACCATACCAGCAAAATTTATTAGTTTGGTGGAACATTAGTAAAAAAATTTATCCTATATTAGATCCTTGCTCTACCAATAGAAATTGCAAAGATAATGAAACCATGAAAAAATGCTATCATAGTAAAAACACTTTAATTATTTCATGTTCATATCAGTATATTTATCATTACCCATCTATTATTTCAATTTGATTTAATTGAGGATATACACTATATAATTATATCTTTCCAGAGTTCTCCTCCATCTTTGTGTGCTGAGGGCAGAACTTCAGATCTTCAGGCTATTTTAAGTGTTATTAACGATGCACAGCGGTTTGTTTACATTGCTGTGATGGACTACCTGCCCGCTGTGCAGTTCTCATTTCCTAAAAGGTGTGTTATCTTTGACAGTGTTGAAAAATAATATCTGTGCAGCAGTATCAATGTTCTCCCCACCTAACTCCCTTTGTGTTTACTGCAGAGATTACTACCACTTTTTTTTATGGCCTGCAAGCTGTTTTAAAAATAAAACAAAAGTTAGGCAGCTATTAAGAAAATTAAAAATGAGACTTTCTGGTTTGAACACTGGGTATCACGGTCAGGTCAAATCCATGCAAAAAAAAAAATGCAGAATTTAAAATTGGATTTGCGCCATACTAAAAAGTTTTAGATCTTCAAACAAAATACAACACAAAAGAAAGGCATCCTGAGTAAACACACAGTACGGTTTTTATTACTGAAGCAAAAAAAATTATCCAACACCTATCACCATCCATGTAAATGGTAAATGGCGCACTTATATAGCGCTTTTATCCAAAGCGCTTTACACTGTCTCATTCACCCATTCACACACGCACTCACACACCAATGGTAGCAGAGCTGCCATGCAAGGCGCTAACTTGCCATTGGGAGCAACTTGGGGTTCAGTGTCTTGCCCAAGGACACTTCAGAATGTGGAGTCATGTGGTCGGGAATCGAATTGCCAACCCTACGATTAGTGGACAACCCGCACTACCACCTGAGCCACAGTCGCCCCATGTGCCACGTTTAGCAACAATAATTGCAGCCATATGTTTCCGTTAACTGGAGATTAGTCTTTCTCTTACTTCTAGGACTAGGACTTACTCCTATGCTTTGGATCATTGTCTTGCTGCTGTTGTGTTTGTGTTTCAACTTACGCACTGAAGACCAGATAGTCTCCTTTAGGATTTTCTGGTAGAGAACAGAATTCATGTTTGCCTCAAACATGAACACAAGCCCAGTTGATATTGGATAACTTTTTTGCTTTAATAAATAACATTATCATTTAAAAACTGTATTTTGTGTTTACTCAGGTTGCCTTTGTTCTACAGTGAGGGAAAAAAGTATTTGATCCCCTGCTGATTTTGTACGTTTGCCCACTAACAAAGAAATGATCATTCTATAATTTTAATGGTAGATTTATTTGAACAGTGAGAGACAGAATAACAACAAAAAAAATCCAGAAAATCACATGTCAAAAATGTTATAAAGTGATTTGCATTTTAATGAGGGAAATATGTATTTGACCCCTCTGCAGAACATGACCTAGTACTTGGTGGCAAAACCCTTGTTGGCAATCACAGAGGTCAGACGTTTCTTGTAGTTGGCCACCAGGTTTGCACACATCTCAGGAGGGATTTTGTCCCACTCCTCTTTGCAGATCTTCTCCAAGTCATTAAGGTTTCGAGGCTGACGTTTGGCAACTCGAACTTTCAGCTCCCTCCACAGATTTTCTATGGGATTAAGGTCTGGAGACTGGCTAGGCCACTCCAGGACCTTAATGTGCTTCTTCTTGAGCCACTCCTTTGTTGCCTTGGCCATTGGGTCATTGTCATGCTGGAATACCCATCCACGACCCATTTTCAATGCCCTTGCTGAGGGAAGGAGGTTCTCACCCAAGATTTGACGGTACATGGCCCCGTCCATCGTCCCTTTGATGCGGTGAAGTTGTCCTGTCCCCTTAGCAGAAAAACACCCCCAAAGCATAATGTTTCCACCGCCATGTTTGACGGTGGGGATGGTGTACTTGGGGTCATAGGCAGCATTCCTCCTCCTCCAAACACGGCGAGTTGAGTTGACGGCAAAGAGCTCCATTTTGGTCTCATCTGACCACAACACTTTCACCCAGTTGTCCTCTGAATCATTCAGATGTTCATTGGCAAACTTCAGACGGGCATGTATATGTCCTTTCTTGAGCAGCGGACATTGCGGGTGCTGCAGGATTTCAGTCCTTCATGGCGTAGTGTGTTACCAATTATTTTCTTGGTGACTATGGTCCCAGCTGTCTTGAGATCATTGACAAGATCCTCCCGTGTAGTTCTGGGCTGATTCCTCACTGTTCTCATGATCATTGCAACTCCACGAGGTGAGATCTTGCATGGAGCCCCAGGCCGAGGAAGATTGACAGTTCTTTTGTGTTTCTTCCATTTGCGAATAATTGCACAACTGTTGTCACCTTCTCACCAAGCTGCTTGGCAATGGTCTTGTAGCCCATTCCAGACTTGTGTAGGTCTACAATCTTGTCCCTGACATCCTTGGAAAGCTCTTTGGTCTTGGCCATGGTGGAGAGTTTGGAATCTGATTGATTGATTGCTTCTGTGGACAGGTGTATTTTATACAGGTAACAAGCTGAGATTAGGAGCACACTCTTAAAGGGAGTGCTCCTAATCTCAGCTTGTTAGCTGTATAAAAGCCACCTGGGAGCCAGAAATCTTTCTGATTGAGAGGGGGTCAAATACTTATTTCCCTCATTAAAATGCAAATCAGTTTATAACGTTTTTGACATGCGTTTTTCTGGATTTTCTTGTTGCTATTCTGTCTGTCACTGTTCAAATAAATCTACCATTAAAATTATAGAATGATCATTTCTTTGTCAGTGGGCAAACGTACAAAATCAGCAGGGGATCAAATACGTTTTTCCCTCACTGTATCTTAGATTTTGTTTTAATTTCTGAAACAATTTAGTATGAGATGTACACAAAAACAGAAGAAATCAAGCCAATGCTTTTTCACAGCACTGTAAATACAGATTTTTTAATAAAGTGTGTAATTAAAGACTCATTAATTATATACACACACACACACACACACACACACCCAGACACACACGCCCTGCATGTCTGGTAAGCTTTATTTATATTTTTCATTTATTGGTTTAGCTGATACCTTTATCCAGAAAACCTTACATATGAGTTCACCCTGAGCACTTACAGCTTTAACCAAGTTTCAACTGGCCTACCACTAAGGGTTGGACTGAAAGATAAAATGGGAGAATTATTAGAATTCATGAACTAGACTGGGATAATTGTTAATTGTGCTGTTACACTGACAGTGTGGAAAGGCACAGTTCCTTTGACCGTGTATGCGTTCCAGATACTGGGCTGATATTGACACTGAACTGAGGCGTGTGGCATTCGAGAGGAAGATTCATGTACATTTGCTGATCAGTTGCTGGAACAACACCTCTGAAGACATGTTCCCATTTTTACGCTCGCTTGCATCTGTACAGGATTCAAAGAGTAACCTCGACATTCAGGTGGTGAGTGACAGTAAGAATGCATGTAAATGTTTGACACTATGAGAAGCTTTACAAATAAGTAAACAAGGGGAAACACACAAGGTCAATTCCTCAAATCTAACAGGGCTGGATGTATAAAATCCGATTTTATAACCATTTTCTTCTACACTGCATCTTATACTTTTTTCCCAAATTGAGAAATATGAACTTGTGAATCTGCACAGAATCAGAAACTTGTTCCCCATTTCAATACTGCTTTCAGCATGCCCTTGTCCTACAGCAATCTGTGTTTGGGAGTCTAAGAGAGCAAAATTGCCCCTGCTCTCTGGGTGGACTCTCCCTTCTCAATCAAATTGACACTTTTTCCAGTCGTGGTCATCTGTGAATTCAGGTGTCTAGAAGTGGGTACAGTGCATGTAGCATGAGGAGCAGTTAAAAAATGACAGGTTAAACATGTTAGATGATCTCTTGGAGAGGTGAGGAATCAAGTCAACATTAATGTAGAGAGAACAGGAACAAAACTTGCTAATAAAAATTGCGATCTGACTCAATTTAATTTCCAGCTGTTTAGAAGTGTAAGCCTTAAAAAATAAATACTTTGAAATAATGAATATTTTAAAAACATATTTTATTTGTAATATTCAAACTGGACTTTATGTAGCTTGTAAGCTAATCACCAAGAAAATCACTTCATCCATAATTGTGTTTTTGTGTTGACTATTTTTAAAACTCTGCTCCACATTGTCACCAGTTCCGTTTTTCTGTAAGCCACTTGTGTGCCATAAGTGCTATGCAATTCCAAGTTGTGAGGGGAAGTCAGCAATGGCATTCTAAAAACAGTACTGAAATGGGGTAAAGATCATATTACATGCGCATCATTTTACAAACAGTGTAACCTAACAACTACAAAATCTAGTTTCCTAACTGCATGATTTTTGCTATCATATGAACTATTGTTTATTTTTTTTCTCTACAGAAAATCTTCATCGTTCCCAGCAGCCCTAGTCAAAAGGAAATTCCCTTTGCTCGAGTGAACCATAACAAGTACATGGTGACAGACAGAGTTGCCTATATAGGTATGAATTGTGCATCTCTCAATCACTTATTTACTGTGTACAGATAATGTTCAACATTTGGTCACATATTTACATGCTAGCACTTTTTAATCACATTAAGAGATATTCCAACTTTATCCAGAAGATCAATATTGGGGCCAATCCAAGAGTATGTTAATTGTAAACCCAATACTCCTCCTTTACCCTGTTTTACTCCTTTGTGTTCTGTTTATGCCAGTAGGTAAGGTGATGTAGAACAAACATCCACAAATTGTCAATGAAGTGTCAGTGAAGGATGTTAGCTAGCAAGGTAAAATTGTGGCATGACATGTCTGCAGTTTGAAGCTGCTTTAACGTGAAAAACAACCAAACAAACAAAAAAGTCCAACTGCCACCTGTAATACCAAAGGTTTGGGGATGCCTGACCATCAGACCCATATATGGTTGTTACCCAAACTGTTGCCACAGAGTTGGAAGCACATAATTGTATAGAATGTATTTGTATTCTGTAGCATTACAGATTCCCTTCACTGGAACTAAAAGGCCAAATCTTGTTCCAGCATGACACTGCTCCTGTGTACAAAGTGAGCGCCGTAAAGACAAGGTTTGTTGACAAAGTTGGAGTGGATGAACCCGAGAGGCCTACACAGAGCCCTGACCTCAACCCCACTGAACACCTTTAGGATGAACTGGAGTGCCAACTTCACCACAGGCCTCCTCAGCTAATATCATTGCCTGACCTCACTAATGCTCTTGAGGCTGAATGGGCAAATCCCCACAACCACGCTCCAAAATCTAGTGGAAAGCCTTCCGGGGCAAGTGGAGGTTATTATAACAACAAAGAGGGATTAAATATGTAATAGGATGTTCAAAAGGCACATATGGATGTGATGGTCAAATGTCCCCAAACATTTGGGCGTATATGTGTGTAGGTTGTGCTAATGGTTTATAAGATCGTTGTGAGTACAGAAAATTTCCACAATACAGCAAGTTCCCATCCAAGCAAAGACAATACTGTAGAAAAAATCTGAAATTTCTTTTGAGATTAGATCTACGTGATTCTTGATGAAAAAGTAATCCTGAGCGATCTGGGTGGGAGGGATGGTATACATAATCTCCCCTGTCAAATCACAGTGACAGTAGCCAATCATGGTTATCTGTGAGGACATGCATGTGGAAGAGAGTGCATGGCACTTTCCTCAGAGTGATGCAGCACGAGCAGCAGTTCAGAACAGTGGCTTCACGTATCTCAGCGAACCTTCACCCTCTCTGGTTGGTAGCTGTTGTATGATGGGGGAGATAAAACTGCTGAGTGGGAATTAGCCACCGCTACAATAGGGAGAAAATCAGGGGGAAAATACAAGGGGGAAAAAAAGAATTGAGTTCAGGATTATCACTCACAATTGTTTGACCAAATTGTTAAAGGAACCATGTGTAAGATTATTAATTCTTATATTACTGAAACAGTAGCTGCATTTCCTAGGGGATGTTTGTGAGACTCTCAGCTGCATTTTGAATGACTTCATTACAGCAAAATTGTACTGCAATAGATGAAATCTATAGCTATTTAGTATAAAACTGATTTTATTAGGGTGCTCAGTGTATCCTCCCAAAGTCAGTGAAACCAGAAATATTAACAGCTGGTTATTTATTTATTTTTTTAAAAAAAAACCTGTTCTTTAAATGTAATGTGTCACTGGCATGTTTTGAGCAAAATGCAGCCATGACTCACTAAGTCTAATCCTTTATTTCACACAATTAGTCATTATTTGTTTAGTAATTTAGAATTTAATATGCAGTGCATAATGAGCATTTATTTAGGAAAAATGTTTCTTCTGACAATAAGCAGTCATTTGAGGCATTTTAAAATGCATTCACAGTTTGAATTTATAACTATATTTCTTCTTTTTTGTCTTTTAAATTATTTATTCATTTTCATATGATTCATTTACATGTGATTTCTTTACTGATTTGCTTCTCTTTAAATCCAGTTTTAGACCGTGATATTACAAAGGTCTTTCCAGATTATTACTTGCCATACTGTAGGAGATAACCTCAGTAAAATTGCCTGAATTCTATAATATATTATGTTCACCATGTTAGGTTTAAATCCTCTAAAAACAGATTTGCAATTGAATAACATTACTCTGTTCCAATTCACATCCTTCAAAGCATTGGCATGTTCTGCTTACTCTCACAATCCCCCAAACTCCCACACCCAAAGTCTCGTAAAACAAAGGAGACAGCAGTGTATCCTACAATAACCAAAAGTTGTCCACAATGTGAAAACTCGGAGAGTAAGCTGAACTAACCAAAAAAATTACATTAATACAGAAGTAGATTTAAGAGGAGTAAGTCCACAAAATCTAGGCGAAGTAATACAACGACAATATCTTCAATAAAAATCCGATTACAGAAGCGCTGGAAGGCTGAGTGTAAAAAATAAAAATATAAGAAGAGCAACAAAGATGCCGCTGTGTAGGTGATGCAGTTCACCCCGATATCAAGAGTTTAACATAGTCTCCTACTTCCTCTGCTGAAATAAAGTCCTTCTGAACACCGTTATATGTAATGCGAAGCCGAGCTGGGTGAAGTATTCCATAGCGAGCGCCCTCAATACCACGAAGTTGACGCCGAACCTCATTAAATGCGGCTCGGGCCCGAGCTATATTGGCTATGTAGTCAGGGAAAACAGAGATGGTCAAATCCCTCACTTTAATCCGCTGGAGCTCTCTCACATGGCGTAAAATGTCAACACAGTCACTGTAATAGTGGAATCTGCACACAATAGCTCGTGGTCGTTCACCAGGCTTGGGCTTCGGCTGAAGGGTTCGGTGGGACCGGTCCAAAACCGGTTCCTTCTCCAGACCTCTTTTAACAAGGCCACTACAGCAGCAGTTGTACATGTGTCAGCTCCCTCTGGAACTCCCACTATCCTAACGTTATTGCGCCATGACCTCGACTCCAAATCCTCACATTTATTCTCTAATTGAGTCACGGTCGCATAGAGGGACTCGATAGTAGTCTTCATTTGAGCTATGTCATCGGTGCAACCAGAGAGAGCGTGCTCCATTTCCCCAACAGTACTTTCAGTGTTGATATGGTAGCATCTGCAGCAACTTTATCACTAGCCAGCTGTGTTTTCACGGCCTGCAGGTCAAGCTGGATAGTAGACAGCGCACCCCCAAGATTCTCCTGGAGCTCCTTTTTTAAAATATCAGCAATGTCCTTCCTCAGTAAAGCTAGCAGCTCAAGCCTGAGTGCGGTGAAGTCAGGGTCACCGCTCAGCGACGTGGATTCAGGGGAAGAAGGGGACTCGCTAGACCTCAGTCATGTCTGAATGCTACCACGGGTTTTCAAGTCCTTTCCAGACATTTTAACGTGCCACAAAGTTATAAGTAAGCGGAAACAAGGAAACGGAAAACAAGGAAACGGAGTAGAATAAGTCAAAATCTATTGTATGACCAAAAAAGCACAAATTAATTACAATTTTAATTGAAATCAGCAGGAGCCTCCAACTTCACGTCCTACTCCATCGAACTCTGAATTCGAATCCCAAATTTCTTCCCTTTTACTTACAAATGTATACTTGCGATGCCTTAGGTGCATATGTGAGAACATGCTGTACAACATCTATGATCATTGTTCACAGGAATAAGAATATATATAAAAATCCTATATAGAACATTCATATGGTGTAAGGTGTAACTAGAATGTACCAGCTAGTAAATACAGAGAATGACCACTTACAATGTACTTCAAATAGAAATAATAACACAGAATTACTGTATGTACATGCTTTGAAAAAATACAACGTAAAACAAAGGCAACCTAAGTAAACACACATTAGTTTTTTTTTAATGCAAACAAAAAAAAAGTTATCCAACACCTATCACCCATTTGAAAAACTAATTGTCCCCTTAAACTTAATCTGTTTGCCACCTTTAGCAGCATTAATTGAACCAAACACCAATAACCAAACACTTCTGATAATTGGAGATCAGTCTTTCACTTACTTCTAAGACTAGTACTTACTCCTATGCTTTGGATCATTGTCTTGCTGCATAATCCAGTTGCACTTGTTTCAACTTACGGACTGAAGACCGAACATTCTCCTTTAGGATTTTCTGGTAGAGAACAGAATTCATGTTTCCCTCAATAATTGCAAATTGCCCAGGCCCTGAAGCAGCAAAGTATCCCCACACCATCACACTTCCACCACCATGCTTGTCTGTAGGTATGATGTTCTTTTTGTGGAATTCTGTTTGGTTTACACCAGATGTAACGGGACGCCTGTCTTCCAAACTGTTCCACTGTCGATTAATCAGTCCATAGAACATTCTCCCAAAAGGTTTGAGGATCATCAGGTTGTGTTTTTCTAAAAATTCAGACGAGCCTTAATGTTCGTCTGGGTTAGCAGTGGTTTTCACCTCGCCACTCTTCCATGGATGCCATTTTTGTCCGGTGTCTTTCTGATAGTGGAGTCATGAACAGTGACCTTTATTGATACAAGAGAGGCCTGTAGGTCATTTGATGTTGTCCTTGGCTCTTTTGTGACTTCCTGGATGAGTAGTTTTTGTGCTTTTGGAGGAATTTTGGCAGGTGGGCCACTTCTGGGAAGGTTCACTACTGCGTCGAGTTTTTCTATTTGGAGATAATGGCTCTCACTGTGGTCCTTTAGAGTCCCAGAGCCTTTGAAATAGCTGTGTAACCCTTCCCAGTCTGATGTATTTCAATCACATTCTTCCTCATCGTTTCTGGAATTTCCTTCAACTCTGTCATAGTGTGTTACTGGGTAAACCTTTTAACCAACTTCATGCTGTTGAAAAAGTTCTATTTAAGTGTTGATTTGATTGAACAGGGTTTGCAGTAATCAGGCCTGGTTGTGTTTAGTCCAGCTGAACCCCATTATGAATGCAGTTTCATAGATTTAGGGAATTAGTAACTATGGGGGAAAATACATTTTCACAAAGGCCCAGTTGGTATTGTATAACTTTTTTTTGCTTCAATAAATAACATTATTTAAAAACTGTATTTTGTGTTTACTCAGGTTGACTTTGTTTTATCTTTGACTTTGTTTTGATTTCTGAAACAATTTACACAATACACAAAATCTGAAGAAATCAGGATGGGGCAAATACCACAGCACTGTAGCACCATGTCTGAATTCCACACAAGTCATATTTACCATGAAATAAATAAATAAATAAATAAATAAACAAACTCCATATCGAGCATCAAAAGTCTAAGTCTTACCTGCAGCCTAGAAAACCTGATGAGGATTTAGCACATGTATACACTAAATACACTACTCTTCAAAGCAGTGGAATCATCCATAATATTTTATTTAACACATTGTTTTATTCACTAAATCTACTACACTGAAGAACTAAATCATATAAACCAGACACCAAAATATTTTGTGATTATCAGTGAAGCACTATAATATCTCTTTAATGTATCAGCGTTTTTCTAATCAGATGTCCTCTGAATATTAATTCTTGATGCTGGAATTACATAATGCACCGTGTCCTGGATGCAGAACTCACCCATGAAGTTGTAGAATGCAATGATATATAAGAGCTAATCAAATTTTCTTTATTCCCTTCGTGTTACGCAGGAACGTCAAACTGGTCTGGCGATTACTTTGTGAACACAGCAGGCTCAGCGTTAGTGGTGAATCAGACTTCGACCTCATCATCAGAATCCACAGTGAGAGAACAGCTGCAGGCTGTGTTTGACAGAGATTGGGATTCTCCCTACAGCACTCCACTCAACCACAACAGCGACCTCAAACAGATCTGTGAAATATAATACAGAACCAGCAGGGGGCACCTTAAATCTCCCTTGTGTTCCAGTGTCGATTTAACACGGCCTCATCAACTTCACCTAACACCTACACTCTTAAAAATAAAGGTTCCATATAGAACCAAAAAGGGTTTTTCAGCCTGATGCCATAGGAGAATCCTTTTAAGTTGCACAAAGAAAAGTTTACTCTCAAGTTCTTCACAGAACCATCTCTTTACTGGTGCTTTAACGAACCCACAAATGGTTCTTCACAGTAGTGCCACAAGGAACCATCTTATGTTACCTATAAAGTTCTCTATAAAAAATGAAATTAAAGTTTAAAAAAAAAAAAAAAACTTACTTGGTGCTTTAAGGAACCACAGTAAGGTTCTTAAGAGTGATGTCTGCCAGGGGCACTTTATAGGTTTCACTTTAACCTGTTAAGGGATAATATTTTGAAGAACCAATACACTGCTCTGAAGAACCTATAATGAATCATAAAGAACTTCTTTAATCTCCAAAGAACCATAAGGCTCAACTCAAGAACCATATACAATGAAAAATGGTTCTTGACAAGAAGAAGGTTTTTTGAAGAACCTATGGTGCTGTAAAGAACCAGTGAAGAACATTTATTTTTAAGAGTGTAGGCCATGTAAGGGGAGGAGTATTTGGGAACACACTCAACCTGTGCAGCTGGAACAATATAGCTGAATTGTTTCCTCTCAGATTTACATCTTTGGTTGCCTTTACACACAAAAAAATAAATAAATAAAAAAATTGCAAGTTGACATGTAGCATAATAAAACACAACCTGAACCCAGGTAATGAAAGATAAATGTTTCAATCAGATGGCAGCGGTTTGCCTTTTGGTTTACTCGAGTTTCTAAATTCTGTAGTGATGTTGACTTGATTCCAGATCCAGCACTTTTCTAACTAACTTGAGATGATTGAGTAACAGAATGGCCAATACGATAGCAACTACAAGAAAGTCAATAAGGGTAAGAAAGGAAGAAAAAAAAAAACTTGGAACAGAGGGCATGTTGTTCAGCCCAGTGCACAATCAACTGTTTGCAACTCCTTGCACTACATAAACGATAACACAATGAACATAATTGAGGGAACTTCAATACGGAATGTTTACATCTTCACAATTTCCTTTTTTTCCTGCATGACTCAGTTATTACAGATAGCATTATAATCCACTTGCACTTTGGTGTAAAAACGATGGTTTGGCCAAAAATGAATATTGTCTCCCTACTCCAAATGTAGTCGATCAGCCAAGACACGTTTGGTGTCCTGGTAGGAGGAATGGATTTCTGATTTCCAAAGGGTAAAAGCAGGAATGTATGTTAGAAGTGATTTGGTTGATAGTAAATTTTCCTTACTTGTTAGCTACATTGCTTTTGTAGCTGCAGTGGAAACCTAAAGAAGCAAACTTCAGATCAAGCACGTCTTCGCTGTTGACTGATGATGCACTGAAGGCAGTAATGCTTTCTTTTGCCAAACTATCGTGCTTACAGCTGCGATACATTCTACTGTTTTTGTCTTTTGTAACAAAGGGAATTTAAACCCTGTACCTGGACAGATGCATGTGTTTTATTAATATTTTAGTAGCATTTTTTAAATTAAACTGGTATGAATTTTATTTCCTCAGGTAAATCTATAGCTGATCACTGATGCCCAGAAGTCTCAGAATAATTATGCTGCTGTCATTTAGCTGCCTTAAATGTTACTTGAAATGCATTACCATTTGTACCTATTATGTTTTTGTGTTTCTTTTCAGTGAATAAATACTTTTACTCACTTTTTTCCCCAGCAAGGCTCTTCTGTAACCATTTCTGAGTAATTGTAGTAGTACATATGTGTTTGAATGAAAATATAGAACTGCTTACATTAATTAATGATAATGCAATATACTTAAGCAGATTCTCACTCCTTATTTTTTTAGACATGATTGTCTTGCTCTAACACACACTAACACATCTGATTCAGCCCATAAACACACCTTTCATGAAAGTAAAATCGATGTTTTTTTGGTGTGACAGATCAGAGTTTTCAAATCACTTAATTCTTGCTTTCCCCATGTTAGACATTTCTAAAACCCAACATTTAACTCATCAGCTCTTTAACATACCCTTTATGAGGATACAATTAATGTGTTAAGGTAGTGTTTCCAAATTCTCTTAAGTAATGAGGTTAAATGGCTGTGTTAGGTTAGTGCAGTGGTCACCAACCCTGTTCGTTGAGATCTACCTTCCTGAAGACTTTAGCTCCAAACATAAATGTGCCCACTTGGCAATCTAATCATTGCTTCAAGAAGTTCCTGATCAACTAAAACAGGTGTGTTAGATTTTGGCTGGAGATGAAACCTGAAGGAAGATCTTCAAAAAGAGGGTTGGTGACCACCGATATAGAGTTTCCTGCTGATTCAGCCCATGAGCTCATTAACATACAGGTGAGGTCATAAATGCACATACCCCTTGAAAATCTGGAAAATGTTAATAAATTTAAAAAAAAAAAAAAAAAAAGATCATACAAATTGCATTTTTAAAAAATGTATTTAGTACTGTCCTGAATAAGCAACTTCACATAACAGATGTTTACATATAATTCACAAGACGCAATAATAACTGACTTTAGACAAATGGACCAGTTCAAAAGTTTACATATGCTTGATTCTTGGATGATCAACAACTGTTTTCATGTTCAAAAAAGAGGAGAGAAGTGTTTGGTAATTGGTTAGGTCTGTTTTCATGTTCAAAAGTTTACATCCCCCTGGCTCTTAATGTAGTCTTTTGCCTTCTTGAACATCAGTGAATGTTTGCACTTTTTATAATAGTTGTGTATGAATAAACTTTTGAACTGGTTCATTTGCATAAATTCAGTTATTATTTTCTCTTGTGGACTATGTAAACATCTGTTATGTGAAATAGCTTATTCAGGGCAGAACTAAATAAAAAAACAAAATACAATTTTATGATCCCTCTTAAAAAACATATACAGTGAGGGAAAAAAGTATTTGATCCCCTGCTGATTTTGTACGTTTGCCCACTGACAAAGAAATGATCAGTCTATAATTTTAATGGTAGTTGTATTTGAACAGTGAGAGACAGAATAACAACAAAAAAATCCAGAAAAACGCATGTCAAAAATTTTATAAATTAATTAGCATTTTAATGAGGGAAAAAAGTATTTCAATCAGAAAGATTTCTGGCTCCCAGGTGTCTTTTATACAGGTAACGATCTGAGATTAGGAGCACATTCTTAAAGGGAGTGCTCCTAATATCAGTTTGTTACCTGTATAAAAGACACCTGTCCACAGAAGCAATCAATCAATCAGATTCCAAACTCTCCACCATGGCCAAGACCAAAGAGCTCTCCAAGGATGTCAGGGACAAGATTGTAGACCTACACAAGTCTGGAATGGGCTACAAGACCATTGCCAAGCAGCTTGTTGAGAAGGAGACAACAGTTGGTGCGATTATTCGCAAATGGAAGAAACACAAAAGAACTGTCGATCTCCCTCGGCCTGGGGCTCCATGCAAGATCTCACCTCGTGGAGTTGCAGTGATCATGAGAACAGTGAGGAATCAGCCCAGAACTACACGGGAGGATCTTGTCAATGATCTCAAGGCAGCTGGGACCATAGTCACCAAGAAAACAATTGGTAACACACTACGCCGTGAAGGACTGAAATCCTGCAGCGCGCGCAAGGTCCACTGCTCAAGAAAGCACATATACATGCCCGTCTGAAGTTTGCCAATGAACATCTGAATGATTCAGAGGACAACTGGGTGAAAGTGTTGAGGTCAGATGAGACCAAAATGGAGCTCTTTGCCATCAACTCAACTCGCCGTGTTTGGAGGAGGAGGAATGCTGCCTATGACCCCAAGAACATCATCCTCACCGTCAAACATGGAGGTGGAAACATTATGCTTTGGGGTTTTTTTTCTGCTAAGGGGACAGGACAACTTCACCGCATCAAAGGGACGATGGACGGGGCCATGTACCGTCAAATCTTGGGTGAAAACTTCCTTCCCTCAGCCAGGGCATTGAAAATGGGTCGTGGATGGGGATTCCAGCATGACAATGACCCAAAACACACGGCCAAGGCAACAAAGGAGTGGCTCAAGAAGAAGTACATTAAGGTCCTGGAGTGACCTAGCCAGTCTCCAGACCTTAATCCCATAGAAAATCTGTGGAGAGAGCTGAAGGTTCGAGTTGCCAAACGTCAGCCTCAAAACCTTAATGATTTGGAGAAGATCTGCAAAGAGGAGTGGGACAAAATCCCTCCTGAGATGTGTGCAAACCTGGTGGCCAACTACAAGAAACGTCTGACCTCTGTGATTGCCAACAAGGGTTTTTAAACCAAGTACTAAGTCATGTTTTGCAGAGGGGTCAAATACTTATTTCCCTCATTAAAATGCAAATTAATTTATAAAATTTTTGACATGCGTTTTTCTGGATTTTTTTGTTGTTATTCTGTCTCTCACTGTTCAAATACAACTACCATTAAAATTATAGACTGATCATTTCTTTGTCAGTGGGCAAACGTACAAAATCAGCAGGGGATCAAATACTTTTTTCCCTCACTATATATATATATATATAAAACATTATACAGATTCTGCAAGGCATATGTGAAGTTATGACATCAACTGCATTTGTTAACAAGTACAAGATAAGATGACAAGCCATATTTGATAAACATGATCATCCCAAACAGGTTCTCTTTTGACCAGAAATGCTGTATGTTCAATGTGCACTAAAAGCTGAATGCAGAAAAATGCACATCATGAGACATTATTGTGCATGTCCCTTTCTTAATAAACATTCTTCTACATAAATCAAAGTAAATATTCTCTAGCTATTAATGCTAGTAATATCACATGCCTTTATAAATGCCTTCAATCACTTTTCTGTCCTATAAATAGGTTTTGGATGATCGTAGTTGAAAAACCCTATATTCTTCCTAGCATATCTGTTTTAACACTGCCCAGATGTTTTGGCCAATCTCTGCCAATTATTCATGACATCTCATAACATTCATGACGTCATACACTGTTTTCCTTAGATCAGGATTATGACAAATGCCTTATGTTTTAGACAGTTGTCTTGCTCCACAATAGACCTATGCTTAATTTGAGACTTCTTAAAATAGATTAATAATAATAATAATAATAATAATAATAATAATAATAATAATCTCATTTTAATCTATTATATAAGCTTTTAAATTATTACTTTGCTTTAATATAGTTTTCCAATCTGTATAAACTCTCCCACATAATGTAAATGCACCCTAAATTTCAATTCTAATTATGTGTACTGTCCATAAAGAATGCATTCTTGCTTTTGCTGTACATGTTTAATGATTTCCACATTATTGTACTCTCAGAATGATGGTGTTTCTATGTCAAGTTGACAGTTCTTTGATTCAGTTCACTTTCCAGTAGAGATGGTAAAGGCTTGCACATCTATTCTTTTTAAATTTTTCCCAAATTGCCCGGTTCCTGCTGAACACAGAACACAATTAGTGGTGTATGTCTAAGATGAACCCAAGAACATTTGTTATTCACCATAGGGAGAAACTTCACAGACAGTTAGGATCAAACCAGTGGACCCTGGAGCTGTGAGACAGCAAGCCTACCTGTTGTGACACTGCACCATTGTGTCACCTGTATACAGTTAGGTCCATAAATATTTGGGCATCGACACATTTCTGGTTATTTTAGCTGTCTACCACAGTAGAATGGAGTTGAAGTTAATATACAAGCTCAAAGTGCTTCTGATTTAATTTGACAAAAGAATCATGTGAATGGTGTAGGAATCACAGCACTTTTTATGTGACTTGAAACAGATACGCCTACCTCCTGAAGGGTGTTCTTGATCTGGCCAGCTGTTGGGAAAGGGTTTTTCTTAACCAGGGGAAGAATTCTTCTGTCATGCACCAGAGTTGTTTTCCATTCTCTTCAAGACAAATTGGTGTTTCTGAGCTCACCCATGCTTTCTTTCTTTTTAAGAATGGTGCTTTCTTTCACTTAAAAAGGGGTGGAGCAGATATTTAAAAAAAAAAAAAAAAAAAAAAAAGAAGAAGAATGCTGTAATTCCTAAACTGTTCACCCTTGTTTTGATATTATAAGAGGCTGGACTAGTAGTTGTGAAGCCTGTTTGGTCAAATAGGGTTTGATTTCTTGATGTTGTACAGAATGAACCTACAGGACCGTGCAGTTGTTGAAATGTGGTCTGTAAAGCTCAAGCTGTCCTCAAAAATTACCCCAAGGTTCCTGGCTGTCCTTGTTGGCTTGAGTGTGGTTGAGCTGAGCTGTACAGTGAGGTTGTGGTTGACCAAGAGGCAGGCTGGGATGAAGAGAAGCTCAGATTTTGCCAAGTTGAGCTTAAGGTGGTGTTCCCTCATCCAGTCCAAGATGTCAAACAGGCAAGCAGAGATTTGCGCAGAGACAGATGGAGCTTCAGGCTCGAAGGACAAATAGAGCTGGGTGTCATCAGCATAGCAATGATATGAGAAGCCATGAGACTCAATCACCAGCCCCAGAGATGTAGTGTAGATAGAAAGTAGCAGTGGACCCAGAACTGACCCCTCAGGAACGCCAGTTGTGAGTTGCAGAGATTCAGAAATACCTCACCTCCACAATACCTTGAAGGATCTGTCTGAGAGATAGGATTCAATCCAGCGCAGAGCCGTTCCGGTGACGCCTAGGCTGGAGAGAGAGTTGACAGGAGGATCTGATGATTCACAGTGTCGAAAGCAGCAGAGAGGTCGAGTAGGATTAGGACAGATAATCTTGAGGTTGCTTTTGATAATTGTTAGGCTTCAGTGACGGAAACCAGAGCAGTCTCCTTGGAGTGACTGCTTTTGAAGCCTGATTGCTTGGTGTCCAGGAGGTTGTTCTGTGTGAGAAAAATGGAGAGTTGATTAAAAACAGCTCTTTCAAGGATTTTGGAGAGAAAAGGGAGGAGGGAAACATATCTGTAGTTGTCAACTGCAGCAGGGTTAAGTGACGTTTTTTTAAGCAGTGGGGTAACCCAGGCCTGCTTAAATGTGGTAGGGTATGTGCCAGTAGAGAGGGATGTGTTAAAGATGTGTGTGAGTGCAGGTAATAGTGTAGACAGGTTGTAGGACGGCTAGAGAGGAGGAGTTTTTAGACATCAGTCTCTGAGAGAGGAGAGAAGTTGAGAGTTACATGGAGGAGGAGCCGGTCTATGCATGTCTGGGGTTGCAAACTGGTTCCTGATTGATGTAACCTTGTTGGAAAAGAAAGCATCAAAGTCATCTGCAGTGAGAGAGGTAGGGGAAAGGGAGTGAGACAGAGAAGAGAAGAAAAGATTTTGAAGAGAGTATGGGTGTTGGGAGAGCTGCCAATATTCTCTTGGTAGTATGTGGCTGTAGCAGTGGAGATGCTATTGGAAAAAGAGGAGAGAAGTGTTTGGTAATTGGTTAGGTCAGTCGGATTGTTATATTCCGCCATTTCCTTTCAGCTGCCCTTAGTTTGGCCCGGTTGTTACGCAGAGCTTCTGAGAGCCAAGGGCTAGAGGGTGATGTGCGAGCGAGTCTGGAGGTTAGGGGGCAGATGCTGTCAAGAGAAGATGTTAGAGTGGAACATAGCATGTCAGTTGCAGTGTTTAAGTCTAGTGAAGAGAGGTGGCTATCAGAGGGAAGTGAGGTTGTGACAATGGAGGCGAAGTGTGAGGGGGAAAGGGAGCGAAGATTGCGATGAAAGGAGATACAAGGTGGAGACAGTGAGGGGCATGAGGGGAGAGAAATAGAAAACTGGATAAAGGTCAGAGGTGTAGAGAGGAGTAATAAGATGTTGTGTGATGCAGTTACGTGTGAGGATGAGGTTGAGCTTTTTGCCGGCTTTGTGAGTTGCTGCTGTGGCGAATTGTTTGAGGTCAAACGTGGGGAGGAGTGCAAGAAAGTCAGCTGCATGTGGCTTTTCTAGATGAATGTTGAAGTCACCAAGGACCACAAGAGGAGTTCCGTCATCTGGGATGGTGGACAGTAGCATGTCAAACTCTTCGTTGAATTTCCCTAGTTGACCTGGCGGACAATAAAGAACAAGAAAGTGCATTTTGGCAGGGTTTGGAAGTTCCTGATCAACTAAAACAGGTGTGTTAGATTTTGGCTGGAGATGAAACCTGAAGGAAGATCTTCAAAAAGAGGGTTGGTGACCACCGATATAGAGTTTCCTGCTGATTCAGCCCATGAGCTCATTAACATACAGGTGAGGTCATAAATGCACATACCCCTTGAAAATCTGGAAAATGTTAATAAATTTAAAAAAAAAAAAAAAAAAAGATCATAAAAATTGCATTTTTAAAAAATGTATTTAGTACTGTCCTGAATAAGCAACTTCACATAACAGATGTTTACATATAATTCACAAGACGCAATAATAACTGACTTTAGACAAATGGACCAGTTCAAAAGTTTACATATGCTTGATTCTTGGATGATCCACAACTGTTTTCATGTTCAAAAAAGAGGAGAGAAGTGTTTGGTAATTGGTTAGGTCAGTCGGATTGTTATATTCCGCCATTTCCTTTCAGCTGCCCTTAGTTTGGCCCGGTTGTTACGCAGAGCTTCTGAGAGCCAAGGGCTAGAGGGTGATGTGCGAGCGAGTCTGGAGGTTAGGGGTCAGATGCTGTCAAGAGAAGATGTTAGAGTGGAACATAGCATGTCAGTTGCAGTGTTTAAGTCTAGTGAAGAGAGGTGGCTATCAGAGGGAAGTGAGGTTGTGGCAATGGAGGCGAAGTGTGAGGGGGAAAGGAAGCGAAGATTGCGATGAAAGGAGATACAAGGTGGAGACAGTGAGGGGCATGAGGGGAGAGAAATAGAAAACTGGATAAAGGTCAGAGGTGTAGAGAGGAGTAATAAGATGTTGTGTGATGCAGTTACGTGTGAGGATGAGGTTGAGCTTTTTGCCGGCTTTGTGAGTTGCTGCTGTGGCGAATTGTTTGAGGTCAAACGTGGGGAGGAGTGCAAGAAAGTCAGCTGCATGTGGCTTTTCTAGATGAATGTTGAAGTCACCAAGGACCACAAGAGGAGTTCCGTCATCCGGGATGGTGGACAGTAGCATGTCAAACTCTTCGTTGAATTTCCCTAGTTGACCTGGCGGACAATAAAGAACAAGAAAGTGCATTTTGGCAGGGTCAGTATATGTAACAGCATGAAATTCAAGGAAGTGTGGGAGCAAGGAGGAGAAAGATACACAAATTTCCATGTTTTGGAGAGAATCAAACCTGTACCACCCCCTCGTCTCTTGGGACGTGAGGTATGGGAGAAGTTGGAGTTGGAGTCAAGGGAAGCGGGTGTGGCAGTGTTCTCAGTATGGATCCAGGTCTCACTCAGAGCCAGACCACTGAGGTTGCAGTGGGTTGCAAAGGCAGGAATGAAATCTGCCGTGTTGATGGCAGATTGGCAGTTCCAGAGTCTGATTGAGAACGAGAGAGAATCTACAGAGGCCACATTCAGAGAGCGTAGGTTGTCCAGGTTGAATACTTTTCTGGTAGTGTGCGGTGGTCTGCGCCTGTGGTAAATAACAGGGATAAACTGATGACACATGTTAGTGTGTAAACAGGTAAACAGCGAGCGGAAGAGAGGAGAAAAAGTATACTTAGTAGCGTGAGTGTTGTCTTGTCGCCTTCCTTGCTCGGTGGACTCGGGCAGATAGACTCACAGGTCTTTACACGACAAGAGCTGACGCTTCTGCCTCAGTGTTTCCTACTTCTTAAGTACTGTGTTGGGGTGCTTCACAGCTGGGAACGCCTGTTTAATTAGCAAAACAAAGTGTAATCGTGTGAACGAGCGACTCCTGACTGAAACTGAATATGAATATCGGAATTAGCTTTAATTTAGCAATGTGTAAACAGCTCGTAGCAACAAGGAAGCGCAGTTACAGCTTCTATCTGACAACCGATGCTAAAATCACTTTTGCTGTAGTTACAACTGACAGGCACACTCATATAGTCCTCAACAAGTGCTGGGCACGCCTCTTTAATTAGTAAAACAAAGTGGGTGTGAATCACATCCCCTTTCCTAAGGCAGTCTCCTGTAAGAAGCCCATACCCTTTGAGAATCACACCCCCTTTTAGACGCCCATTTCCTTTGAGATTCTCATCACTTTTAAGAAGAACATCTACTATAAGAAGGCCAACCCCTGTGAGGAGGCTATCTCCTATAAGACCAACCCCTGTGAGGAGGCTATCTTCTATAAGACCAACCCCTTTGAGGAGGCTATCTCCTCTTATAAGAAGACCATCCACTGCGACGAGCCCACCTCCTTCTGTTACTCCTGTGTCTGGCCTTGCATCAGTATCAATATAACTGACTGTGTGGTTGGTCAGCCTTATGTTGTAGGCCACGTGTTGATTCCTTCCAAAAGCGGAGGAGGATGGATGAAGAGGACAGCGAAGAGCCACTCCTAGTAGAAGGCAGCGTGCGAATCCTGTTGAGTAGGAGGAATTTATCAGGAGGCCAGTCCGAACCCATCCTAGTCTAATTCCAATATATATGAAAGAGCTATAATCTTCAAAACCTCGTATTCATCACCTCACACTCACCATTTTTATTATTATTATTTGTGATGGGTATTTAACCCCTAGACTCCAGCATTAATCTTTTTTTTAATAATGTATAATTAATAATGGATACTAATTACATTTATGTGGCTCTAATTAGTGCAGATGTATGGTATATTCATGTAAATATGTATATATTAAGTGTTTAAGATTAAGGTATAACAGACAAATTGAATACATGCCCCCCTGGCCCCCCCATTGGTCTATAGTGTATTAATCCACTTATACCACAGCAATTTGCCAAACTGAACAATGTTTAATTTATCCATGAACAAAACCTAACACAGTTTAATGGTTTATAGTTCTGAAAGTGTATCTGAGTCTTCCATAAATGTTAATCAGATTTCAATCATATTCGAACAGTCAGTGTAGTAGGAACTGTACTAATATCTGTATATAATACCCTAACCTAATAAATGTATGTTAATATAGGTTTATAATAGCTGTATTGCATTTTTTTTGTTTGTTTTTTGCTTATAAATAATCAGTAAAGTATCGTTTTTTTGTTCAACACATGTTTCAAGTGTCTTTTCTTACAACACACTTTAAGCAGTTCTCATTGGTTTCATATATACTTACAATGTAGAAATTCTCCTTCAGTTGAAAGCTTGGTGTTCAGAAGTAATTACACTGTTCTCCTCACACAAACAAATACACTAACACTAACAGTCTGAACCTGTTAAATCTGTATAATTAATAATCTGGTGATATTGTAATGCAAAATAAACTGGTAATAGATGAAACTCAAGGTGCAATTTTGCTGTTAAAATTTTAAAATTAATTCTCACAAATGATTGCAGCAGGTACAGGTGAAACTTACAAACTGAGTTTTTTTTTTCTAAGCATTAATGAAATAAATAAAAAAATACATGCAAACTCGAATTTTATTTGTTCTGTGTAGTTGTCATAGCAAATACTGCTCTGAATATAACCAGATAGAGAGAAAAATTTAGAGTAACAATTAATGACAAGTTCAATATTCAATCAATATTAATAGTCATGAAAACATTGTTCCACTTGATTTATGCTACAAAAGTGTTGATTATGTTGATTCATTGCTTGTATCACACAAAAACAGAGGACGCTTTCATTGTTAAGTGATCTAGCACAGGTAAATTTCAAATATTACACAGATTTGTCATCAATATTGTATAAGGGAGTTATAGACCCCAGTTATGTACTGGGTCAATTTGACCATGTGAAGACCCCCAGTAGGAGCAAAAAATGAGGGCCACACGAGGGCATCAACATTGAATCAAAGAAAACATGTTTAACCATCTGAGGGATCTCTATAGAATTATCAAATGCACAATGATAATACATCCATGATAATGGTATAAAGACATTAAGGCCATGTTAAAGCCATACTTAAAATATACATTTTAAGTTAATAATTTACTTTCATTCTTTAATTTGGGTATCATGGTTGCTGTACACACTATAATTGTGTCTTAGCACATAAAAAATGTATAATAACATGAACAAGTGCATAACAAGGTGAAATACAATAACATTACATTTACAGTTTTAAATATAGATATAGGACAAGTTTCATTTTCACCTGGTTTTCATTTAGTATCTTCATCTCCCGAGTGTCACCAGCAGAGTTTATTTAAAGCACATGTGTAAGGAAGCAGTAAGGAGACACTGACCTAATAAACACACACACACTCTCATCTGAAGCTTGCAGGTTATGAGACTAGAGTTCTATCTTTGTTGTCTTTTAGCTCTACAACAGACCTCAGATTAAGGTATTTATATTTATGTCTACAGACAACTGACCAAAAAAAAAAAAGTGGGCATGAAAGTGGCTGTCTGTGATACCACACACTCTTCAGTCTGCTTCACCAATATATGGTATTTTGCATACATATATACACATATATATACACACATATATATATATATATATATATATATATATATATATATATATATATATATATATATATATATATATATAATTTATATATATTATATATACATACATATATATACATATATATATATATATATATATATATATATATATATATATATATATATATATATATATATTATTTATATATATTATATATATATTATATATATATATATATATATATATATATATATATATATATATATATATATATATATATATATAAATAAAAGAATGAAAAACTCTAAAGGCTAGTCATTTGAACCTTTAATAAGAATGTCTCGTCACTATAATGTGTTAATCGTCTTGTCTTACCTCTTTTGCTACCTCAGTCATGTGATAACTTTCTTAATGCACACAAACTGTTGTATGAGTTGTACAAGTTTTTACCTTTTAAAAAAGGTTTGTCTCTCTACTATTATATACACTGGGGGTTTATTTGTGTTGTTGTTTTTAAACCTCATTTGCTGTCTCCATTATGTTGTACCTGACTTGAGGCACACAAGCTCCTGTACAAGTTCAGGATTCTACCTCAGTGGTAAAGACTACAGCAAAACCAGCAGCACAACTAAAGGTTAGTCTCGCTGTTCAAGCACAAGGACATCTAAAGGCTAGTCACTACAAACTTTAATTAAAATGTCATGTTGTTCCACTCGGCTAAAGAGTTTTGTCTTGTATTACCTCTCTTGCTACCTCAATCACGGTGTACCTGTCATGAGGCACAGAAGCGCCTGTAGAAGTTCAGGTCTCTACTTTGTTTGTAAACTCTAAGGTAAAACCAGCTGAAAAACTAAAGGTTAGTCACTTTGGTAAATTACAAAGAAAACGAAAGGCCATGCACTTTATTTTTTTATAAAAGTCATGCCACTCCACTGTACTAAAAACCTGTGTCTATCCTTATCTCTTCTGCTATCTCCATTATGAGGTACCTGACTGGAGACAAACAAGCTCCTGTACAAGTTCAGGACTCAGTGATGAAGACTAGGGCAAAACCACCGGCATTAACTCTGTTAAAGTAAATCTAAAGAGCAGGCATTTATTGAACTTTTTTATTATTATTTTTTTAATGTAATGTTGTTCCCCTACATTAAACAGTTTGCTCTTGTTCTACCTCTCTTGCTACCTTAATCATGGTGAACCTGACTTGAGACACAGAAGCTCCTGTACAAGTTCAGGACAAGTAAAAACTATGGCAAAACTAAAGGTTAGACACTTTGGTAAATTACAAGAAAAATCTTTGAAAGAAAAGACAATGCACTAGAATTTTACATTATGCTGCTCCACTATGTTAAAATCTTGTGTCTTTTTATTCCTCCCTTGCCACCTCAGTCATGGGGTACCTGCCGAGGCAAATGAGTTCAAGTTCAGGTCACCAGTCAGGACTCTACCTCTGAGTGTCACGATCTCCCCTTCTGGCAGTGCACTCGGAGAGACAGAGGGTGCGCGCATGCACGAGCTTCGTGCACAAGTGCTCAACGAGTGCATGCTCTTCGGATGTTGATAACAGTGACATTGTTTACTGTGGACATGTGCGTTTGTTTTGTTTCTCTTCTGTCTCCTCCCTGTTTTGTCATTGGTTGTTGTTCGATGGTGTGGCTTTATTGTTGTCAGCTGCCAGCACTTAACGCTGATTATGTTTGGGATATATACCGCTCGCTTCCCATTACACCTCGCGGAGTATTATAGTTAAAATAGTTAGATAGTTAATGTCATGTACCTTGATAGATTTAGTTAGTTTAAACTTTAGAATAGTTCATTTAGTCCACACTGGTTTTTCCACTCCCAGTTCATAGTACTAGTTCATGTTTCTTGTTTTGTGTTTTGACCCTGTTTTCTGTGACCGCGACTTTGATTCCTGCTTTGCCCCATTTATGCCAGTTTGCCGATTGCCTGACCCTTTGCCTGTCTTGACTATGTTTTTTGGATTACGATTTGGATTTGTCTGCCTGCCCTTAAATAAATACGTCTTTACCTGCACCTGCTTCTGTATTCTACTCCCTTACATCTCGCGACGTGACAGAATACTCCGCCCAAACATGGAAGCAGCGGGAGAATGAGGAGAGCATCACTATCAGAGCATCGTTATCATCAGTAAATATACGGATGACTGGCCACGATTCTTATCAGTATAGTTTCCCCAGAGGACTGCTGCCGAACTCCCACCTGAGACGTATGGGTTAGAGAGCTACCCGATGATGTTCCTGTGCCACTGCCAAGTTTACTTCTGTAGCCTGGCATATCCCAAGCCTGACAAGAAACAGTGGCTTGGGTTCTTAGTGTCCCGGTTTTGCAGCCGGGCCCATGACTGGGCGGAGCAGCTGGTATGTACAGGGTCCACCGCTCTCAATGATGTCACTCAGTTTGTGGAACTTTTTCTGGAGGAGTTCACGCAGTCATGGCAGCTACACGGCCTGGATTTACTGGGATGGAGTGTCAATGGGATGCCCCAGGCTGACCTGCCATTCAAACATCTATTATGAGGGGATTGACAGGGCAGCCTCCACAGCTCCGCTTCAGGTTCCGGCCAATGTGGGGGAGGTTCCTCCGAGATGCATGACTGAGGGCTGTGGGAAAGAGTCTCAGCTACAATGTCCCACATGTAAGAAGCTAGGTCTCCAGGAAGCATTTTTCTGCTCTAAAGAATGCTTCAAAAGCAGCTGGTGTAAGCACAAGCATCTACACAAGAAAGCCCCTGAGGAACTACAGCCTGAGGTCAAGCGGCGACCTCAGAGCTCCAGCTTGAGACCCACGACAGGGTCTCAGCATCTGAGCTCCAGCCAGAGGTCAACGTGGCGACCTCACAACCAGAGCTCAAACCTGAGACCCATGAGGTGGTCTCACCCGCCGAGCTCCAGCCAGAGGTCAACGTGGCGACCTCAGCACTCCAGCTTGAGAACCTCAAGGAGGTCTTGCATGCTGAGCTCCAGCCAGAGGTCAATGTGACGATCTCAGAGCTCCAGCTTGAGACCCACGAGGAGGTCTCAGCACCTGAACTCCAACCAGAGGTAAACGTGGCAACCTCAGCCCCAGAGTTTCAGCCGGAGACCCATGTGGGGGTCTCAGTGCCAGAACTTCAATATAAGGCCACGTTCCTGCTAGAGGTCAACGAGGTGACACTCCAAGTCCTGTTCCTGTCCCAGGTCGAAGAGACGACCAACCCAAGCTCTGCTCATGCCAAGTTCCTGTCCCAGGTTGAAGAGACGGCCAACCCAAGTTCTGCTCTCGCCAAGTTCCTGACCCAGGTCAAAGAGACGACCAATCCAAGCTCTGCTCCTGCCAAGTTCCTGTCCCAGGCTGAGGCCGAAGTCATTAACTACGGAGTTCTGCTCACGTCCGCTGACACGGACGACCAAGTTCCGCTCATGACCAAGTCTGCTGACAAGGATATCCAAGTTCTGCTCATGACCGAGTCTGTTGACACAGACAACCAAGTTCTGCTCACGACCGAGTCTGCTGACACAGACAACCAAGTTCTGCTCAAGCTCGAGTCGGCTAACACGGACGACCAAGTTCTGCTCACGCCCGAGTCAGCTGACACGGACGACCGAGTTCTAATCGAGCTCAAGTCCACTGAGGACATCACTCTGCTCACCTGTCACACTGAGGATGTCACTCTGCGTTCCAGCTTCACGGAGGACGTTGCTTTGCGTTCCAGCTTCACAGAGGACGTTGCTCTGTGTTCCAGCTTCGTGGAGGACATCGCCCCACTTTTCTGTTCCGATGAGGATGTTGCCCCACTTTTCTGTTCTGATGAGGACGTCGCTTTGCTTTTCTGTTCTGCTGAGGACGTCGCTCTGCTTTTGTGTTACGCTGAGAACGCCGCACAATCTCCTGGTTCAGCTGGGGACATTTTGCCCAGGGGGCCAGGACCGCCAATGGAGAGGAGTGTTTTGTGGCGCTCCGAGAGGGGCGCCCTTGGGGGGGGGGGTTATGTCATGATCTCCCTTTCTGGCAGCGCACTCGGAGAGACAGAGGGCGTGCGCATGCATGAGCTACATGCACAAGTGCTCAGCAAGCACATGCTGTTCGGATGTTGATAACTGTGACATTGTTTACTGTGGACACGTGTGTTTGTTCTGTTTCTCTTCTGTCTCCTCCCTGTTTTGTCATTGGTTGCTGTTCGAGGGTGTGGCTTCATTGTTGTCAGCTGCCAGCACTTAATGCCGATTATGTTCGGGATATATACCGCTCGCTTCCCATTACACCTCGCGGCGTATTATAGTTAAAATAGTTAGATAGTTAATGTTATGTACCTTGATAGATTTAGTTAATTTAAACTTTAGATTACTTCATTTAGTCCACGCTGGTTTTTCCACTCCCAGTTCATAGTACTAGTTCACGTTTCTTGTTTTGTGTTTTGACCCTGTTTTCTGCAACCGCGACTTTGATTCCTGCTTTGCCCCATTTATGGAGACATTTTACCACTTTTAACACAAGAAAATACACTGTCATAGTCCAGGATTTGGTTCAAGCATACAATCACAATTACCATTACAGCATCAAAATGAAACCTGCCGAGCTCAATGAAGCCACTTCCTTCACACTATTTAAAACCCTCTACAGACTGTTCTCACCTAAGTTAAAGAAACTAAAATCCAAGTTTAAAGTCGGTGATATCGATAGAGTTTCCCGTTTAAAAAGACAATTCGGAAAAGCATATGAGCAAAACTTTACGGATGAATATTTTACGATTTCTGAACAGATACCCAGAGATCCCCTGGTATATAAATTACAAGACTATGATGGTGAAAAAATTGAGGGAACATTTTATGAACCTGAGTTATAAAACCTGTGTAAGAAAAAAAAAAACATCTTTGTTTAATTTTGAACAGTACATCTATTCTTTATAGATTTTATTTTAATAATATATTTTTAAAGAAATGTTTTCCTTGTTCAGAGTTCAGAATAGTGCTAGTGCTTTTCTTCCAGGAACTCTCTGGTTTCAAAAGTTTGAGAAAATGAGATATTACATTGCCTCTGGAGAGTCACCTAACATTGTAGAGAAGTGGCAAATCACTGGGAAGGTTTTCTTGCGCGCGCACCCATCACTGTTCCTCTGGCCCTATTCAATTCAATTCAATTTTATTTGTATAGCGCTTTTTACAACAGACATTGTCTCAAAGCAGCTTTACAGAAATATCAACATGGTATACAGATATTAAAGGTGCGAATTTATCCCAACTGAGCAAGCCACTGAGTGGCGACGGTGGCAAGGAAAAACTCCCTAAGATGTTTTAAGAGGAAGAAACCTTGAGAGGAACCCGACTCAGAAGGGAACCCATCCTCATCTGGGTAACAACAGTTAGTGTGAAAAAGTTCATTATGGATTTATATGAAGTCTGTATGGCGTTAGGAGCAGCCGTAGTCCCAGCAGTCTGGAATTAAAGAAGATTTTAGCTCCATCCAGAGGCAGAAAGGATCTGGATCTCTAGTATCTCCATAAATTCGTGTCGGGCTCGGTGAAAGGAGAGAGGGAGAAAAAAGATAATTATGACTGCGAAGTAGTAGAACAGAATCTAGTCAGGGTAGGCTTGAGTAAAGAAATACGTTTTAAGCTTAGACTTAAACACTGAGACTGTGTCTGAGTCCCGAACACTAATAGGAAGACTGTTCCATAACTGTGGGGCTCTATAAGAGAAAGCTCTTCCCCCTGCTGTAGCCTTCACTATTCGAGGTACCGTCAAATAGCCTGCATCTTTTGACCTAAGTAGGCGTGGCGGATCATATAAAACCAAAAGGTCGCTTAGATATTGTGGCGCGAGACCATTTAGTGCTTTATAGGTTAATAAAAGTATTTTATAATTAATGCGAGATTTTACTGGGAGCCAATGCAGTATTGATAATATCGGTGTGATATGGTCATATCTTCTAGTTCTAGTTAGGACTCTAGCAGCTGCATTCTGGACTAACTGGAGCTTATTTATATTCCTACTGGAACATCCAGACAGTATGGCATTACAGTAATCTAATCTAGAGGTGACGAATGCATGAACTAGTATTTCCGCATCATGTAGTGACAATATGTTTCTTATTTTAGAAATATTTCTGAGATGAAAGAAGGCTATCCTAGTAATATTATCTACATGAGCATCAAATGATAGGCTGGAGTCAATAATCACTCCAAGGTCTTTAACTGCTGTACATGATGAAAGAGAAAGACCATCCAGAGTAACAATGTGATCAGAAAGATTACTTCTAACTACACGTGGGCCTAATAAAAGTATTTCTGTTTTATCAGAATTAAGTAGAAGGAAGTTAATTAACATCCAATGTCTAATGTCCTTTACACAATCCTCAACTTTACTAAGCTTCTGTCTGTCCTCTGGCTTCGCTGAAACATACAACTGTGTATCATCAGCATAACAGTGGAAGCTAATTCCATGTTTACGAATAATTTGACCTAGGGGTAGCATATATAAAGTAAAGAGCAGTGGGCCTAAAACAGAACCCTGTGGAACTCCAAAAGTAACCTCAGTACGCATGGAGAAATCACCATTTACATCTATGAACTGATAACGATCGGTCAGATAAGACCTGAGCCAGGAGAGGACTGTTCCCTTAATACCAACAACATTTTCTAATCTATCAAGTAGAATAGTGTGATCTATAGCATCAAAAGCTGCACTAAGGTCGAGTAACAGAAGCAGCGAGACACAACCCTGATCGTAAGTCAGTAGAAGGTCATTTACTACTTTAACTAACGCTGTCTCTGTGCTATGATGAGGTCTAAATCCTGACTGATACATTTCATGAATGTTATTCCTATCTAAGTACGAGCATAACTGCTTTGCTACAACCTTTTCTAAAATCTTAAGAGATGAAGGGGAGATTTGATATTGGTCTATAGTTGGACAATTGAGACGGGTCAAGATCAGGTTTTTTAATCAAGGGTTTAATAACTGCTAATTTAAGTGATTTAGGTACATAGCCAGTGCTTAGGGAAGAATTGATTATATTTAGAAGTGGTTCAATTACTCCTGGACAAATCTGTTTAAACAAACATGTAGGCACGGGATCTAGTATGCAAGTTGATGAATTGGCTGAAGAGATTAATGTAGCTAGTTCGGTCTCTCTAAGCGGAGCAAAACACTCTAAACATTGATCTGATATTGCTACATTGTCATGTAATGGGTTTGTTACAGTACTGTCCGGTTTTAATTTAATGGCCTGTATTTCACGTCTAATATTTTCAACCTTATCAATGAAAAATTTCATGAAATCTTCACTGCTATGTAATGATTGAGTGTTTCTCTCTGTAGCGGTTTTATTCCTAGTTAATTTTGCTAGTGTGTTGAAAAGGAATCTAGAATTGTTTTTGTTGTCTCCTATTAAGGTGGAGAAATAGATTTTTCTAGCATCGCCAAGAGATTTCCTATATTTCAGTAGGCTCTCCTTCCATGCTGTTTGAAATATCACCAGTTTGGTTTGACGCCATTTACGTTCTAATTGTCGAGTTGTCTGTTTTAAGGTTCGCGTTTGATCGTTATACCAGGGTGCTAATTTTTTTTTCTCTAATTATTTTCCTTTTGAGTGGAGCCACTCTATCTAGAGTGTAGCGGAGTGTTGACTCCAAGCTTTCAGTCGCCTGATCGAGTTCTGTGTGATCTGATGGTGATCCAAATCTAATTGATGTTTCTGCGAGATTATTTATGAAGCTCGGTGCAGTAGCTGATGTGTAGGTACGTTTTATGCGGTAGCGAGGCGAGGTGGAAATATTATGATCAATACGTATTATGAACGAGATAAGATAATGGTCTGGGACAACTTCAGACTGCGGAAAAATTATAATATTTTCTATACTTTGTCCGTATGTTAGTATGAGGTCAAGAGTGTGACCACCATTATGAGTAGGCCCGATTACGTTCTGATTAATCCCTACTGAATCTAAGATGGACACAACCGCTAATCTTAGAGGGTCTTCCAGGTTATCAAAATGAATATTAAAGTCTCCGACGATTAATGCTTTATCTACAGTTACAACCAGGTTTGAGACAAAATCTGCAAATTCACTAAGAAATTCAGTATATGGCCCTGGGGGTCTGTAAATAATAATTAGAGGAATTGACTTATTTTTTGTGGCTACATAACTTATACTGGTATAAAGAATTTCAAAAGAATTAAATTTATGCTTAGGTTTTTGTGTGACGACTAGATTTTTACTATGGATGAGTCCAACACCTCCTCCTCTACCAGTTGAACGAGGCTGATGTACATAACTGTATCCAGGAGGACTGGCTGCATTTAATGCTATGTACTCGTTTGGTTTAATCCAAGTTTCTGTTAAACACATTAAATTACATTCCTGATCAGTAATGATGTCGTTAACAATAAGAGCCTTAGACGATCTAATGTTTAATAGTCCTAGCCTCAGATCAAAAGTTCTGGCTGTGCATTCAATATGATTTAATTTTATGTTAATTAGGTTACGAAGATAGACTTTCCGAGATTTTCTATATATTTGTATATCTCGGGGAACAGACACAGTCTCTATAGTATGTATTACCTTTGCCGGATTTTTAATTGAACATTGATTATACTGAATGTTGTTATTATTGGAAGATGTACTTACGGTAGGCAGTCACTTGGAGTGTAGCGCCTTGGAAATGTTGTCTGAAAGCAGTTCCGCTCCAAGGCTGCTGGGGTGCAGGCCATCAGGACGAAACAACCTAGGACGCTCCCAGAACAGATTCCAGTTATTGACAAACACCAGATTCTGCTCATTACACCAAGAGACTAACCAATCATTTAATGCTAGATGTCTACTGAACTTTTCTGCTCCATGTCTGTATGTGGGAAGAGGTCCAGAGACGATGATCTTCGCGGTGGGTGATCTGCCTCGTACCGTCTCGATCAGGCTGGAGAAGTCCCTCTTCAGAACCTCCGTCTGCCGCAGCCTGGTGTCGTTCGTCCCCGCGTGCAGCACAACCGTTCCAATGCGCTCATCCTTCTTCAGGATCCCGGATACCTGCGCAGCGACATCAAGGACACAAGCACCAGAAAAACAGTGTGTGCGCACCTTACCTTTAGATGAGGCTACACGGACGTTCCGCACAATGGAGTCCCCGACGATCACAGCGTTGGGTCTGGTCTGGTGGAGAGGGGCGAAGCGGTTCCTGGTTGGAATCTCGAACACCGGAGGTGGAGAGGGTCCAGCCCGCGCCTTTTGCCGCTGGTTCACCCAAGGCCCGAGGTGTGTTGGCGCCAGCGTGACGGAGACCACGGCTGGGAAAGTCCTAGGTGCACGGTCCCTGCACAGAGAAACACACGGCGTAGAGGGGCTGGGAGTGGAAATACCACGCTGTGTGCATACCTTGGATATGTGGGCAGAGGCACAAGATGTTTCCAGCGCAGTTTGTCGCTCCAGCAGCTGGGCCTGCTTGTCGAGTAGGCTGCCGATTTGCTTCTCCACATCCTCCAGTTCCAGCCGCACCATGTGAAGCTCGAGCGAGTCCTCATCTGCACTCAAAACCGGAGAGACAGCAGACATATTTGTTTTTTTTTAAACAGAACAGCGGTAAGTGAGAAATGTGAAACGTAAACAAGGCTAGCGGTAGGTGATACTAGCGGGCTACGGGCTACAAGCTAGTCGCGGATGTTTGTAAAAAAGAAAAAAAAAAACAGATCAAATTTAGCGACAGCGCAACGTTACGATTGTTTTATCTAAAGTAGTGTCAGTTATATTTGTATAACGTAAGGTAAATAATTTTAAAGTATAGACATTAGAAGAAATTAATGTAATAGCGTTAGGTCGAAGGGTGCTGCTTCCTCAGTGACACTTCAGGTTGCCCTATCCCTCCCATTTGATGAGGTATTCGAGCCTACCCCTCCTGCGCTGCGAGTTTAGGATGTTCTTTATGAGGTAGGCAGGTTGACCGTCGATCTCCAGTGGGACAGGAAGGGTGTTGAGGGGCACATCTATGGCTAGAAGTCCAGGGATAACAGGCTTGAGTCGTGAAACGTGGAACGATGGTGCTATGCGGCTGTGACGAGGTAACTCCAATTTGTAGGTCACTTTGTTAATTTGCTGGAGGCTGGTAGCAGACTTCATCACTGAGTCCTGAACTTGTACAGGAGCTTGTGTGCCTCTGTCACGTAATGAGGGTTAGGACAGATGCAAGTGTAGGTATGGCAGTTTAATAAAACAACAAGTCCAAAGGATAAGGCAGAAATCAATAATCATGAACAGACAGAGGTCAGGCAAACCTTACAGACAAGGCAGGGCAAAGAGACGAGGTCGTAAACGTAAGCAAAGTCAAAAACCAGAATAAACAATCAAGGTATCAAGGCTTGGTAACGACAGAGACAAAATGTAACTGTGCGTATACTTCACAATGGCTGTGTGTGTGAGAGTCTCTTAAGTAGTGTGACTGATATTGTAATTGTGTCTGATTAGTTCTCAAGAGAAGATGACGTGACAGTGTGTAGCTTTGGGAATTGTCATTGCCCATGTTTGTAGTTCGTAGTGCATTCTGGGAAATGGAGTCGCTGGTTTGCCATGACATGACAGCCTCAAGACAGGGACACCGTAATTGAGGTAGCAAGAGAAATAAGAAACGATGAAACTATTTAGTTGAGTGGAACAACATGACAATTTTATTAAATGTTCAAGTGACTAGCCTTTAGATTTACTGTAACAGCGAGACTAACACTTATTTTTGCCGCTGGTTTTGCTGTAGTCTTTAGCACTGAGGTAGACTCCTGAACTTTTACAGGAGCTTGTGTGCCTCAAGACAGGTACAACTTAATGGAGACAGCAAAACAACAACAACAACAACAACAAAACAAATAAACCCCCAGTGTATATAATAGTACAGACAAAACTTTTGTAAAAGGTAAAAAGTTGTAAAACTCATACAGCAGTTTGTGTGCATTAAGAAATTTATCACATGACTGAGGTACCAAAAGAGGTAAGACAAGACAATTTAACACAGTGTAATGACAAGACACAGATGCTGTGATACAGCCGTGATATACAGTATATGTTATGTCAAAGCATTGTGGTGTCTCTGGATTTCAAACAGTGCAGTGTCATGGACAGTTTAGACATGATCTTATTATCCACATGCTAATCAGATAATCAAGCTAATCTGTAAAATAATATAAGAAATGCCCTTAAACACAGGCGGGGAAAAAGAGATAAGAATATAGATGATGGAGGACAGTCTTGCATCTGTTTTCATATAATAAAACTCAGGTGCTATTTTTATAGTCAGAAACGACTGTAGCTGTGCTGACTGTAACTATGTTGATTGTGCCTGTGCTGACTGTAACTGTGCTGATTGTGCTGTCTGTGCCTGTGCTGACTGTATCTGCGCTGATTGTGCTGACTGTAACTGTGCTGACTGTAACTGTGCTGATTGTGCTGTCTGTGCCTGTGCTGACTGTATCTGCGCTGATTGTGCTGACTGTGCTGACTGTATCTGCGCTGATTGTGCTGACTGTAACTGTGCTGATTGTGCCTGTGCTGACTGTAGCTGTGCTGACTGTAACTGTGCTGATTGTGCTTACTGCAGCCGTGCTGACTGTAGCTGTGCTGACTGTAGCTGTGCTGATTGTGCTGACTGTAACTGTTCTGACTGTGCTAACTGTGCCTGTGCTGATCTGAAAGCCACCGACACAGTGAACTTCACTCACCTTACGACTTGCCGAGTCTCTGCCTCTTCGAGGAAATGCTATTTTAAATATTCCATTTCTTACAACCCAGTTTTGTAGATATTCACTAATTATATCACACGACTTATGCATTAGACTCGGCACTAGTAAACAGCTATAAACATCTGTCTAATATGTAATCAGCACTAATACTTAACATATGGTGAAAACTTAGTTTAAAAACTACAGCTACAATTCACCCAACTCATAATTACATACAACTGACTGAATTATTTTATACATTTATATTTGATATGAGCCTACTAATAAAATTCCACAAATTAGAAGTCAACCACTCGAGTACTTCAGGAAGAAGATCAGTGATCAGAGCCTGTCCAATAAAATCATCACACACATGAAGTCTTCCAGAAGCCTCTACATCATGTGTCACATCCCAGTCTTCTGCTGGATCTGAGCCACTGTTCTTGTAAAAGGTAAAAGGTTGTAAAACTCATACAACAGTTTGTGTGCATTAAGAAAGTTATCACATGACTGAGGTAGCAAAAGAGGTAAGACAAGATGATTTAACACAGTGTAATAACAAGACACAGATGCTGTGATAGAGCCGTGATATACAGTATATGTTATGTCAAAGCATTGTGGTGTCTCTGGATTTCAAACAGTGCCGTGTCACGGACAGTTTAGAAATGATCTTATTAGCCACATGCTAATCAGATAATCAAGCTAATCTGTAAAATAATATAAGACATGCCCCTAAACACGGGCGGGGAAAAAAGAGATAAGAATATAGATGATGGAGGACAGTCTTGCAGCTGTTTTCATATAATCATTCCTGTGCACGTCTGCAACATTTATGGAAGGAGTCTCCAGTGTCAGTAACTTTAAGTTTTCGGACACTGTAAAGTCTTCACAACAACACAACAGTATAAGCATTTTTTAATACGCAGTGTATATTAAGTATTAATAAAGCAGATTGAATTTGAGGGGGCATGTCAGACAGAATGGAGAAATATATCATTTGGAAAATACTGGTTTATGACTTTATAATGTCTGTTTCCTAGTTCAGAAAATTTCAGTCATTACAAATTGACACGTGTTTGCAGAGAGGACAAAACCAGTAAAAATAGTTCAGTTCTACAATGAAAGTTGCCACTTTTTTTTACTCCCATTTATTTTGAGAAGTCTTACAAAGCTTTCCTTCATAAAAAATAAGACAACTGTTTGCATTTTTGTGTAGACTTTCAGACTGCAGTATAACAGAGGAAGGATACGCTGCTCTGGCTGAAGCTCTGAGACTGAACTCCTCATCACACCTGAAAGAGCTGGATCTCAGACGGAACAACCCTGGAGGATCAGGAGTGAAACTACTTACTGATTACAAACTGACACTGAGGTGATTATTCTATAAGCAAACATCATCATATTATACATAAAGAAAAATATATAAATAAATACTGTTTAAATAACCTTTGTCTTCAAACCTCTACAGGTTGTTAAAAAGTGCTGATGCAGAGGACGCCCATAGGTGTCTTAATAAAATTGTAGGTAAAAACTACTTACTGCACATGGAGCTGGATCTGATCAACAAAAAACCAAAAGACATCAAAGTGAAGCATCTCAGCTCTGCTGCAGGATCCACATTACAGGCTGCAGAAACTTACGTAAGGAACAGCTATAAACATATAGATCTCTATTTTCTCTGTTTTCACTCAGGTGCTATTTTTATAGTCAGAAACGACTGTAACTGTGCTAACTGTGCTGATTTGAAAGCCACCGACACAGTGAACTGCACTCACCTTACGACCTGCCGAGTCGCTGCCTCTTCGAGGAAACGCTATTTTAAATATTCCATTTCTTACAACCCAGTTTTGTAGATATTCACATATTCATTGTGCAATCCTGCACAATCCTGTAATAATAACTTACAGTAATTCACATTCAGAACTGGTGAGTTACAACTGGCAGGAGATTTTGAACAGAAACGTTATATAACACCTCACATACAGTATGTCCAATGTCATCGCGTATGAAAGTAGTACAGACAAAGATCTGTCCTCAAAATTTATGGTCAAATACTACCACAGAAATGACACCTTGTTTAGTTTGAAGAATCTGGTTTGGGACACACATGGGGTTTAAACATAATCTTTTGTTTAGCAAAAGTCATTAAGGAGTAGGGGTTTCTTCTTTTTCTGGTGGTTGAATTTATTGGTCCATCAAACAACTGATTAAAAAATTACAGCTCTGATACGAAATCTCTTTGCCCCATTTGTCCAAGCTACTGATTTATCCACCCCTGGACAGGAAGTGGAACACTGGGTGTATGGTGAGAGACTAACCTGATCTCCTTCTCTCTGTCTCTCTCGCTCTCTCTCCCCCCTGGTCTGGTTGTATAAAGACGGCAGTATTACAGAGAATGACTGGTCACATTTGACTTCTGCTCTGGTTTTAAATCCTTCACACCTGAAAGAGTTGGATCTAAACAGGATTAAACCAGGAGAGTCTGGACTGAGAAATCTGTGTGATTTCCTGAAGAATCCTAAATGTAACCTGCAGAAACTAAAGTAAGTAATAATGTCTTCATAATTTAACTAAATTAAAGTTCTTTATAATTGTGCTATATTAATACATTTGACTTGACTTGACTACACCACAGCACTATTGAATTCTTGAATCTGATTGGTGAGAAGGTGTTGATTAATTTCCTATAACAGCAGCTCTGACAGTAGTGCAGCTGCAGATCACATGTTTATATTAGGCTGGTGAGGGAATGTTTATAGCTGCTATAACGTAAGTGAGAATGGGAATTAACTTGTTTTGCCAGTGTTCCGCAACATTAAATGTAACTATAAACAGATAAAAAGTATGATTTCTTTATTGTTGGCAAATTGCTGCGGTATAAGAAGGATAACACTCCAAGATGTGTTGTTATTGGAAAATAATCAACTTCAGGGTGGTAGCAGTAACTCCACTTCATCACACCACCTTGTCAGTATTTTACTCTATAAGCAACACACACACACACACACACACACACACACACACACACATACACACTGGTTTATTTATGACTTATTTACCTTAATATTATAGCAATGTTCATTCCACTCTAATAAAGGACTACACATATTTTCTCTCTCTCGCTCTCTCTCTCTCTCTCTGCAGTCTATGTAACAGTGTAAGTGGAAAATCCTGCACTGATTTGGTTTCAGCTCTCTGTACGAATCCATCACACATCAGAGAGCTGGATCTGAGTGCGTGTGAACTAGGAGACTCAGGAGTGGAGAAGCTCTGTGATCTACTGAAGAAACACGAGTGGAAACTGGAGAAACTGCGGTGAGTAACTCAGTGATGAAACACACTGAATTGAGATCACAATCTTTACAGTTATGTTTCCTGATGTTCACTAATAAAACTGGCAAGATCTTCATCTGTATATTACTTTAACAGCTGTGTTTGTGTTTACATTCACTCATTAAACATTAATCTACATCATTACCTCCCTCTCTTCAGGTTAAAGAAGTGCAGTATAACAGATAGCGGCTGTGCTTCTCTGACTGCAGCTCTGAGGTCAAACTCCTCACATCTGAAAGAGCTGGATCTGAAAGAGAATACTAACTAACTAAAAGATTCAGACACAAAGCAGCTCTCTGAGATACTGAAGAGTTCAGGAGGAAAGCTGAAGTAAGTAAACGCACACAGTACTGAATGTGTATTTTCTGTAGAAGAATGTCATGTAAGAGTAAGGTAATTAGTCAAATCAACCGCATGTAACAGTAACAATCTTACTGTCAGAAGCACAGAGAATAAACTTTCATAATTCAGTATCAGAACTAAACCAAAACAACAACTCATCACTGCTTGCTAATAACTAGCTCTGATTTAATAGAAGTACACTTTGATCTGATCTGTTACTGTTCTACACAGAAATACCACTGCAGTTTTCTTTTCATTTTAGCTGGACTAACAGGATTCACTAGTCCATCATGCTCTTAACTATCTCACTCTCACATACAGAAAGGGATCAATTTGTTTATTCCTGTTTATTCTACTTTTCTACCATATTTACTGTTGTGTTTATGTAGTTAAACTAAATGTGGTATATTTAAAATATTTTATTGTACTGATAATTGCAAGAGAAACAGATGCAGCTTCAGGGTAGGAGCAATAAAATATATTACAGTATTGTAACTTTTGATTATTTACATTTACTTAATCTTTATATCTTTTACATGGTAGAAAAGTCACAGCAGCTTACCACAAATGTGGTCAATTATCAGTAAGTGAGAAATTTGTGATAAACATCTGTAAATGATAAACATCTGTATTTTTTCTGTTTTGATCTTACAGATACGACAAGCCCACAGTGACAGCATGGAATTTATTTTCTGGTAGTAAGTCTGATGAACAGCCAATTTCAGATCCTGACTCCTCTACAGTAAAGAAAAAACAAAGAGATGGAAAAACGCAAGACACACAACAGGAAGAAAGCAGTGTGGACAGTTTAGAAAGCAGTGTGGACTAGAGTAGTTGTTGGACACATCACGGACAGAAGCCCAGAGACTTCAGGCAGTTTGCATAACGTTGGAGAACAGTATAGTAGTATGCTTGTCACAAACACAAGTAATAATATAAGTTCTTTAGCTCATGAGTTTGTGAGTTCTCTCTCTCTTTCACCTTTTCTTGTCTGCTCAACAATCCATATCACAGGACTGTGTCGTTCTCTACTAGTTTCTCTTATCTTGCACGTGGTATGGAATGTACTAATGATCCACCATTTTTCCATCAACAATGACCACATTGACACATCTGATTATATATATATATATATATATATATATATATATATATATATATATATAAAAAATCAGACAATCATGTGCCTCAGCAATGTGTGTGTGTTATGGCAGCTCTCCCGAGCGCTTGAAACAGGACATAGCTGTGGCAGTGTGACGCGCCTTTTATTCTCATCCTCATTGATTTCATATTTTATATTTTCTACATCCTTCTAAATCCCAAAGATTTTCTAACAGCACCAAAGCAACAATAAAAGTGACACAACAAAAAAGCACTTACATCTCCAAACCATATAAAAAAGGTATGTCTCAATTATAGTGAAGTCTGAATTATGAGTGTTACTGTCATGTAATGGATTTGGAGACGGATGCATATGCAGTTAATTCAATTCAATTCAATTCAATTTTATTTGTATAGCGCTTTTTACAATAGACATTGTCTCAAAGCAGCTTTACAGAAATATCAACACGGTATACAGATATTAAAGGTGTGAATTTATCCCAACTGAGCAAGCCACTGAGTGGCGACGGTGGCAAGGAAAAACTCCCTAAGATGTTTTAAGAGGAAGAAACCTTGAGAGGAACCCGACTCAGAAGGGAACCCATCCTCATCTGGGTAACAACAGATATTGTGAAAAAGTTCATTATGGATTTATATGAAGTCTGTATGGCGTTAAGAGCAGCCGTAGTCCCAGCAGTCTGGAATTAAAGAAGATTTGAGCTCCATCCAGAGGCAGAAAGGATCTGGATCTCTAGTATCTCCATAAATTCGTGTGGGGCTCGGCGAAAGGAGAGAGGGAGAAAGTAGAACAGAATCTAGTCAGGGTAGGCTTGAGTAAACAAATACGTTTTAAGCTTAGACTTAAACACTGAGACTGTGTCTGAGTCCCGAACACTAATAGGAAGACTGTTCCATAACTGTGGGGCCCTATAAGAGAAAGCTCTTCCCCCTGCTGTAGCCTTCACTATTCGAGGTACCGTCAGATAGCCTGCATCTTTTGATCTAAGTAGGCGTGGCGGATCATATAAAACCAAAAGGTCGCTTAGATATTGTGGCGCGAGACCATTTAGTGCTTTATAGGTTAATAAGAGTATTTTATAATTAATGCGAGATTTTACTGGGAGCCAATGCAGTATTGATAATATCGGTGTGATATGGTCGTATCTTCTAGTTCTAGTTAGGACTCTAGCAGCTGCATTCTGGACTAATTGGAGCTTATTTATATTCCTACTGGAACATCCAGACAGTATGGCATTACAATAATCTAAACTAGAGGTGACGAATGCATGAACTAGTATTTCCGCATCATGTAGTGACAATATGTTTCTTATTTTAGAAATATTTCTGAGATGAAAGAAGGCTATCCTAGTAATATTATCTACATGAGCATCAAATGATAGGCTGGAGTCAATAATCACTCCAAGGTCTTTAACTGCTGCACATGATGAAACAGAAAGACCATCCAGAGTAACCATGTGATCAGAAAGAATACTTCTAGCTACACGTGGGCCTAATAAAAGTTAAGAGCTTTATTGAAGAGAGGCAGGAAGACAAATCTAAATTGTAAGGCAAAACTGTGGTCAAAAAGCAAGTGAGGGGTCAGGTGAACGGCAAACGGGCATAAACTGGGTGAAAAAAAGAATCCGAAAACACGTGGACAAAACAAAATCAAAACGATGAAATGTAGAACACAATGAACAAGGCTTGGAATCGCACTGGCGGCAAAACACAGAAACGGTACTTCAGGTGTAATAAAAAAGCCTCTACCCTCATCCAAAAACAAACTCGAGCTCTTCAGTTTGTCAGACACTACTGGAACTTCAAATGGGATCGGGTTCTATGGTCAGATGAAACCAAAATTGAGCTTTTAGGTATTAACCAGAGGTGATTTTGGTGCACACAGAGAGGTAGCCATATGGAAAAGTACCTCATGCCCACGGTTATATATGGTGGTGGCTCTTTAATGTTTTGGGTCTGTTTTTCTACAAGAGGACACAAACGCACAAGTTGTTTTCGTTGCAGAGGTTCCAGGTTGGGAAGCTGCGTGTCCTTACAGATGTTGAATTTGTCTCGAGAACCTTGGCCTTCAGCTGCTGAGACCATAGTTGCAAGAAAGAGCGCAGATATCAAGACTTCCGAGAGCATCCCAGCACTGAAACTCTGTGGTTTTGTGAAACAGAACCCCCATGAAGAAGAACAAACAGGTGCTAAAAAGCACAGAAGGTGCCACATTTACCCATCATCACTTGATCCAAAACAGTGGACAGTTGCTGTGGGTGTGGCCAGCCATGCTGCAATGACCACCAGAGAGTCAGTGTCCTTTATGACTATTGTTCTCATTGAAAAAATGAGCCTACTAATAAAATTCCACAAATTAGAAGTCAATTTACAAAGAGTACCCAAAAAATGTTAACGTGCAATAGTTTAATTTATTGCGAATGTTTTTCATTCATTGTGTAAATGAAAATGTTTTATATTTAAATGTGTTTTTGTTTTCTTATTGTTGATGAATATATTTGATGACAAATAAAATGTCAATATATAACGAAATGTGCTTTATTTTATTATTTTGCAATGTTAATAAAATATTAGGGCAGTTTTATACTATTAGGGCAGTTTAGAGATCCATCCGTGTTAGATATATATTCCGGCTCGCTAAAGATCTGAATATTTAATATTGGCAAAACATTTATACATTTAAGGGTTAATATGTATTCAATATGAAGGTTTGTTTATGTAACCAGATGAAAGACTGAACAATGTGGGTTTAATAAAATAAATAGTGACAGCTGGATTGTGAGAATGTAATGTAACCCCAGCAATATGCTGATTTAATGACTGATCTGTTTTTAATAGCGGCTATTTGGTAAGTTTGAGAAGCATTACTTGCTTTTCTCATTTTAAAATAAAATTTTGTACTGAAATTAGGGGTACAACTAGCAATTATTTTGATAATCGATTAATCGGACGGATATCTTTTCCAATAATCGATTAATCAGATAAAAAGCTACACTTTTAATTTCATATAGATTTTGTTTATTATGACAAAATAAACCCCCAAATCAGGGTATTTGTGCGTGTACTTTTAAAAAATGCAAAAGGCACACACAGTTTTACTAATATAATCTTTCATTTTTACATTTAAACCTTAAATAAAATTTGTCATTTGTCTACAGTTTGTCCAATTTTAAGCAGCAAACCTTTAAATCATATCCAAAATATAAATCATCAAAAACAAAAATTGAGTTTTGTGCAGAAGCACAAAACAAAAAACAAGCAATGACTGCTTGTTGAGGAATGCATGGGGGATTTCTCCTCTGAACAAATTCACTCATGGAGAGCTGTTCTTTTCTGAAATAATAATTTAAAAAAAAACAGCAATTGAGTATGCAGGAAGCAATTTATATGTAAATTAATATTTGCATTGTCTGTAATGATAATTGCTGATGACAAGTTGACAACCCTGATTAATATAAGAAATCTAAATAATATATTATTAATACATTTTAACCTTTTTTGTTAAATTTCTTTTACAAAGACATGCTGTATTTCAGATGACAATATAAACCAAAAATATCTCAAATATATAAATCATTCATTTAATGTATATAACATGGTAGAGCCACAGTAGATGGCATTTGAAAAACAGATCAAATTTAACTGTAGCAGACACACAGAGAAATGCAGCAAGCTAACAGGCTTGTTTAAAAGGACAGGAACAATTATACACTAATGCATAAGCATTCGATGAAAACCACTACAGTGACTAAAAAATCTTTTACTGCTGCTGTTATCGACTGCCTTTAGATTTAGTGCTTGACTTTGTTCACACCGTTTTAATTTAACCTGTTTCTGTGGTAGCGCTATTTTAATCCATCAATATGCTGCGCAACCTGACGCTCCAGACAAAATACGTCTAGTGTGACTGTCCCGAAGTTAGTAAACAAAGCTGTTTACACAATAGCATGGAATTAAACTAGACTATACCATTTCACATGTTCATATAATGTGGATATACCCAGGTTTTTGTTTTCCGTGCTGTTTCACTTTCGTCCGTGACACCAACGTGTTTTTGTTTCATGTGCTCGTGCATCACTGTGGTACTCCCGTGCCACACAAGCTCAGCTTTGAAGAACATGCAAGTTACCATCTTCTTTGCTGCATTTAATGTAAAATGCTCCCATGCCTTAGATGACTTGGGACACACTTTTTTTTTGCCGCCGGGTTATCTGTTTTCTCTGCCATTTCACACGTGTTTGCGCCCGTGTTTTCATCAAAGCGACGTCATACATAAACGCCCCCCTGTGACGTCAGCAGACCAACTAATCAATAACGATATTCGTTGCCGACGATTTTCATAATCGATTATTATCGATTAGTTGTTGCAGCCCTAACTGAAGTAAATTTGTATTGAACTGAAAGAGATTGTAATGTTGTACCTGAATAAAGTAGTAAATATCCAGATTAGGGGGAAAATATATTAACATAACGGTTTAGTCAGTTATCTTAACTAGATTAAATACAGTAGCATTAACATTTAGTCATCTAGCAGCTACAGGCTAACTTTACTGTACTCAATATACTCATACTGACATCAAGTACCTTATTACACACATTATGTAGTGATTTAACTCTGTGTATTAGTCATTCTAACAGATTATACATTTTATTTACTTGATTTATAGTTAGAGCTGAGGGAAAAACTCCAAACTTCACTGTCACAATACATTCAAAATGAATTAAAATACTATAACCTCTTAGTTCTTTTCACAATTGAGCTAAAAACCTGAGAAATGTTTTTATCAGAAAATAAACAGACAGATAAAAGCTACATTAACTAACTTCTCTGTACTTTAACTGTATCTTACCTGTTCAACTGCAGCAATATTCACAGTTTTTTCTTAGTACAGCTCGAATTTACTGACTTTATCACTATTTCTCAATATTAAATCTGATTAAAAACGCTACAACAGCGGGTGAGATCAGGATCTGTGGAAGATGCTAACGATGCTAAAGTCTGAGGTGAATAAACACCGGGCGCGTGCGCAAAAGGCGGGAAAGCCTGGTGACGTCATCACACGCTAACCAGTGCGTGTCAATAAGCTGTAGAAACACTTCATGTAGGGTCTCACTGCTGCCTGTGTGGAGGGGGGAGGGGGTAGGGCACAGTGCGGATTGGGACGAAGCCGTTAAAACAGCATTAATAAATGCAGTGCCCAAAAATGCTCATAAATGCTGCGATATATATATATATATTTTTTAAACATAAACAAACAAATTAATAAATGATTACTTCTGAACATTTTGATTATCCTCAGAATCGTAACATTATTTTGTATGCATCAATTTCATTCACTTTTTTTTTTGTTTGTTTCACAAAATGGCTGCCAATCATCAAAACTTTCTGCTGTGAGTGATGCGCGTGAAAAATCTGATTGGCTCCGATTCGTGGGCTTTTTACTCTGTTGCTGAGGCAAATTTAAGTAGATCAGAGATATATTGGCTCCAATTCGCAGTCTTTTTACGATCCGGTGTTGACTGCTGAGGCAAGACAAGAAACAAGAAAGCTGCTCCCACCATGTATGTAGTAATTAAATGTTTAAAAGAAAAACGAGTGTGGGCTTGGAGAGATGTGTAAAGGAGAAAAAATGCTGAGTGATCCAAAGAGGATTGGATTGGTGGAGCACGGAGCGGTTGTAGTAAAGACACCTGAAGGCGGCTGGAAAGCTTTTCCAGCCCATTTTACATGTAAATATAGCCGAAATCACAGCACAGCCGCTGTCCTTAACTGATGTGTATGATGATTTTGTCAGACAACAGAATTTGAGCAGAGCAGCAACTTGTACGTGACTGCTGGTTAACATGAGTTCTGAAGTCAAACACCAAACAAATCGGAGAAGTAATAATCAATTCAAATATAATAGATCTACAAACCATCGCCTTTTCTATTTTATTTTTGTATGTGTACAACTTGAAATATTTTTGGGTGGTGCACATGTTACTATTCAGTCTTGCTCATACACATCATAACTGGTGACCTTTTACACCTTTCCCCCATACACGTGTTTTTCAGATAGACGATGATCCATACAGGACTCAGACAAAGGTACTTAGTTCAAATTAATAAAAGTACAACCAAGATCATTGTTATTGTTGCTTAATAAAAATACAATTGTTGATTGTTCATGTTAGTTCATAGTGCATTAACTAATGTTAGCAGATACTTTTGATTTTAAGAATGTATTAGTAAATATGGAAATGAACGAACTAAGATTAATAAATGTCGTAGAAGTATTGTTCATTGTTAGTTTGTTAACTATTGTTAACAAATGAAACCTCATTGTAAAGTGTTACCATTCATTACCTTCCTCAATGCAAAGTCAGGTCAAAAGCCATTGTAAATAAAATAATGCACTCATGGATCAACCATTGACACCTGTATTACACAATATGAATTAATTAGGCCTCTTTGGTGTCTGAATCCAAACTTGTCTGAAAAATGAAAAGACACCAGGAGACGAGCAGAAAGGTACAGTAAATATCAGTACCTATAGATACTGTGTATGCCAAGATACTGATGACTGCATAATTCATAGAATCCAGTTTTGGATGTCTTATAGGGCCGGCTGTGTTTATATATTTGACTCTGAATGCATAGACCAGTCATCATTTGAAAATAACAGAACCAAATCTGAAATACAGATAGAAAAGAAATGAACCTTTACTTTGACAGAACAGACTGGTGTTCGTACTGCGCTAATCTTTCATTTTGTCTTTCAAACCCAAAACAGGGAGCCTGATGGAGGAGACGCAGCCGAGGACTGAGAAAACACACACACAAACACACACAAATGAACAAATAAACTCAACTACAGTAAAAATAAAAGCTCAATTTGACTCAATTTGTTTTAATGTCTTTATTGCAGGAAATATGAGCATAGACCTTACAGAAGAACATGGTGCTGTTTGGCATGGTACATTACTGCTTACTCAATGTGTAGTTGTTATTTAAAATGTTTTATAAAAAATGTAAGTAAAAAGACTATTTTGTATTGTACACACCCACTTGTGTCTCACATGTAATCACACGGGTATCATGTGGGAATTTACATGGGATTCACACATTAAACCATGAAAATGTTCCAAAAATACACGTTTCCCATGTGCAAAGGGCATGTTTCACGTGTTCCACATACTGCACATGTCATTTTAACAAGTTTACACACATTAAATGTGATTATGAACATGTGACCACATGATTTTTGCACATGTGAAATTCATGTGATTTTTCTGTAAGGGCAGAAGTAAACAAAGCAGCACTTCTTACTTTTAAATGCGTTACACTGTATACACACATCATTAACATACAGACATTCATGTGTTAAATCTCTAACAATAAGTTAGCAATAAGTTTCCTCTGTTTTTAGAACCGAAAGTTGAGGTTCTCCATTAACTCTGAGTAAACTTACCCAGTCGCATAACCTGCTTTCTGGAATACCCCCGGGTGTTATTGACTTGCCTCCTATTCTGTTCTGTGATGTTATATAAACTGCCTGAACGCTGACTTTCTGGGCTTGTGGAGTCAGTGACTGTCCCACTGCTGCCCTGGTTCTGCTGAGTGTAATCATCATCCACACTGTTTCCTAAATTACTGTACACACTGCTTCTTACATTACTCTACACGCTGCTTCCTACATTACTGTACACGCTGCTTCCTACATTACTGTACACACTGTTTCCTACACTCTGAAGAAATTTCTTCTTTTTATTTTATGAGAGAGAATGAACTTCTTGTTGTTTATTAAAGGCAGTTTAGTTGTAGCGCTGTGTAACAACTAACCCCGCAGTATGGAGGTTGTACTTAAGCCTACCTAACACGTGCTGTGAGTTGGTCACATGTTACAAAATGCTGCTACGTTGTAGGCAAGAAGATGGGGATTAAAGTAATATAAGGTTGGAGTCTGTAATTTACACACATCTCAGAAACCAAAATAAAACCCTTTTTGACACAGATTTGATGAGAACAAGGAGAGAATTTGCTGCAGATTGTCACTCGTAAATGTGGTAATGTGGTCAGAAGTACACGCTGCTTGACCTTGTGTAATAACACAGGTTAAACAGTTTTAACACAGGTAAAAAGTCCATGTTACATTTTGCCCTGCGTTACGTCGTTCCCCGCTCTCCCCTACAATAATTACACCTTAATGCTGGTGTTTACGTGATCAGTTCAGACTCTTAGAAACGTAAAAACAAAACATTAAATATAATGGAAGAAAATGAAACATGGTTAAGCTGTTACTGGTGTGACTCACAAGGGGGCGTGTCTAAAGCAAAAGGGGGCATGTCTAAAGCACAAGGGGGCGTGTCTGAAGCACAAGGGGGCGTATCTGAAGCATGGGGCTTTTCTTATGTTCTGTCAGAGTCACGCAGCTCTCTGTAGCACTACATGCGTTTCTGAGTCCTGCATTCTCCACTACTGAATATGAACTTCACAATCACTGCACTAATTCCTGTGTGTGTATGTGTGTGTGTGTGTGTGTGTGTGTGTGTGTGTGTGTGTGTGTGTGTGTGATATTAACTCCAGTGTATTTTACATGTATTTGACAGAATTTTCCAGCTTCTATGTGCACATGAATGTAGGATCTAGTGCGCTAGTGTATTTTCTTCTGGAAAAACATCATACTCAGGAGAAATGTTTTTATTATATCTCAGTACCGTTTAAATGTTTATAGTATTTGTGGTTAGCTGCTGTGATTTTATTTGTAAGATGTAAGTATGAAGGCTATAAGGCTGAAGTAAATATAAATAAAAATTAATTTGGGTAATATTAGTCTAATTTAAATGTACAAGATGTTTTCATTCCCAAAAAGAGTGATTAGTGTCTGTCAGGGGTTAGTGCTGATTACGTGCTTAGTTCTGGTTAGTGCTTTTTATTATAAAGCTGTTTCATCACATCACTGAGTTACTCACTGCAGTTTCTCCAGTTTACAGTCATGTTTCTTCAGTAGATCACAGAGCTTCTCCACTCCTGAGTCTCCTAGTTCACTCTCACTTAGATCCAGCTCTCTGATGTGTGATGGATTTGTACAGAGAGCTGAAGCCAAATCAGTGCAGGATTTCTCATTTATACTGTTACATAGACTACAGAGAGAGAGAAGAAAAGATAATTAGTGCCTTATTAAAACATGAAATATCTCACAAAAGTGAGTACACCCCTCACATTTTTGTAAATACTTGATTATATCTTTTCATGTGACAACGCTGAAGAAATGACACTTTGCTACAATTTAAAGTAGTGAGTGTACAGCTTTTGCTGCCCCTCAAAACAACTCAACACACAGCCATTAATGTCTAAACCACTGGTAACAAAAGTGAGTACACCCCACAAAAGTGAGTACACCCCACACAGTATCTCACTTTTGTGAGATACTGTTCATGTATAATGTGTGTGTTCTGTGGGGTTCAATTCTGAGTTAGTCATTATGGGTTACTGGGTTATTATCAATCCATTTAGAATGAAACCTATAATTCAATAAAATGTAGATATTTTCTGAATACTTTCTGAACCCACTGTATATACCTAATACACTGTAGTTTTATAATAATATTTAAAATCATTTAAATATATTAATAAATATTCAGAAAGTCTTTCTAAATAAATTATAAATGACTGAAGAATATTAAACTGCTAAAAGATTATTAGTGTTATAATAAATTTGGACTATTTAAAATATACAGGTTAATTACTCACTTTAGTTTCTGCAGGTTACATTTAGGATTTTTCAGGAAATCACACAGATTTCTCACTCCAGACTCTCCTGGTTCATTCCAGTTTAGATCCAACTCTCTCAGGTGTGAAGGATTTAAAACCAGAGCAGAAGTCAAATGTGACCAGTCATCCTCTGTAATACTGCCATAACTATACAACCTGGAGAGAGAGAGAGAGAGAGAGAGAGAGAGAGAGAGAGAGCGAGAGAGAGAGGGACAGAGAGAGAGAGAGGGAGAGGGAGAAGGAGAAAAGAGAGAGAGAGAGGCAGAGAGAGAGAGAGAGGGAGAGGGAGAAAGAGAAAGAGAGAGAGAGAGGGAGAGAGAAAAACACTGACATGGCCGATCCGGACGGAAATAAAGTCACAGAGGAGTTCCTGTAAAAGAGGAAATTACCCCAGGACCTCATGTACATCTAATCCCATCCAAATAGGGCTATACTTACATCCTATCATACTCCAACGCCCCGGCCACACATACAGTATATAGATGTTTAAGAAAATGTATTTTTTCTCTGCACATTCGCCTCCCGTCCACAAAAAAAGCTTCTTCAAAGAAATGTATTTCAAAATGGAGAAAGAAAAACTATGTTAACTCTCATCTTCAGTGAGTAGTTTATGGAGCGAGTGAAAGTGAAGTGTGATCCTGTGATCCTGCTGAGAGTGCACAGACAGAAGGACACTCGCACATGGAAGCTTCAATTCACAGCAGCTCACACTCTCTTAATAATCATATTGCTAATAATGTTTCACACGCTGAGGCTTGCCATTGTGCTCTCTGTTAATAACACACTCCACACACCAGCTACAATAATACAATAATGCATGTAGAGATCTATATGTTTATAGTTGTTCCTTACGTAAGTTTCTGCAGTCTGTAATGTGGATCCTGCAGCATAGCCGAGAGATGCTTCACTTTGACATCTTTAGGTGTCTTGTTGCTCAGATCCAGCTCCGTGTGCAGTAAGGGGTTTCTTCTGAAAATGTTAGTAAGACACTTGTAGGCTTCCGCTGCATCAGCACTTTTCAACAACCTGTAGAGAAAAATGATATCAGCAGGTTAATAACTGTGTAATGAGAGCAATAAGGAACTGATTGTTATGTGCTTTAGCTGTGCTTCAGTTTCTGTTTTCAGTGTGTACCCTTATCCAGCTATATCTGTTACAGAATCAGTGCACACTAATCCTCATTTCTTAATAAAATATTCATTATCAGTCTTTGCCTGTTACTGTTTATAACTGGTCAAGCACAAAACTCTATCCAGCGCTGTTTCCTGGATAATCAGTAAACCCACTTACCATTACAGTGTGATATAGTGACATCAAATCATTCAAATTAAATCATTCAGCAGAATTAAATCATTTTCAAAATGCTAAATGCTAAACTGATAGAAATATAGCTGTTTATGGTTATCTAGATCTTTTTTCTCACCTCAGTGTCTCCAGTGTACAGTGTGGATCCTGTAGTACATCAGTGAGCAGCTTCACTCCTGATGCTCCAGGGTCGTTCCCTCTGAGATCCAGCTCTATCAGGTGTGATGATTTCAGAGCTTCAGCCAGAGCAGCGTATCCTTCCTCTGTTATACTGCAGTATGAAAGTCTAAACAAAGGACAAAATAAATCCTTGCTTACTTCAGCTTACTCTCCGAGTTGTTTTCACATTGTGGTCAACTTTTGGTTATTGTGGGAAACACTACTGTCTATTTTGTGTTATGGAGACTTTGTGTGTGTGTGTGTTTGGGGGATTGTTGGGGGGAGGGGGAGAGGGAGGAGGAGCCACTTCGGCTCCAATTGGCTATTTATATCCCTATAGTATTGCATATTTTATGGAGTTATGTTTTCGGTGTTTGTACTTTTTAATTTTGTTTCCCTTTGTTTCCCTTTGTTAGTATAAAAAGAAAAAACTGTGAATTAATTTATTACAATGCTCATCTAAAATATAATAATTACAAGACAGCATAGGATGAGGTAAAACTCAAGAATTGGCTAAAATACAGTAGTGGCAATTGTGAAAGTAAACAAAACATGCCAATGCTTTGAAGGATGTGAATTGGAACAGAGTAATGTTATTCAATTGTGAATCTGTTTTTTAGAGGATTTAAACTTAACATGGTGAACAAATTATATTATAGAATTTAGGCAATTTTATTGGGGTTATCTCATACAGTGTGGCAGGTAATAATCTGGAAAGACCTTTGTAATATCACAGTCTAAAACTGGATTTAAAGAGAAGCAAATCAGTTAATGAATCACATGTAAATGAATCACATGTAAATAATTCACATGTGAATGAATCACATGAATATGAATCACATGTAAATGAATCACATGTAAATAAATTTAAAAAATAACAAATAATAAAAAAAAATAAATCCTTGCTTATTATTCCATTTCTGCAGATACATTTTTATAGTTCATGCACTTAGCACCGACCCCCATCATATTCTGTTTTTCCTGCTGTGATTTTCTTGTTAGTAATGTTGGCAGCTCTTCAACAAGTAAAGCTAGAAATGTTGTATAATGTACAAACATTCTCTCTCACAATAGGAGAGATGAACTGACCTCAGTTTCTCCAGGTTACAGTTTGGACTCTTCAGTCCAGCACAAAGCAGCTTCACTACTGAGTCCTCCAGAGGATTACTGCTCAGATCCACCTCAGTCAGCTTGGAGGATTCTGAGCTGAGAACTGTGTGTAAAGCCAAGCAGCTTCTCTCTGTCAGGTTACACTCACTGAGTCTGAAAGGAGAAAATGTCAGAGGAACTCAGAAAACATTGAGCCTAGAACATTATTTTATAAACAGTATATTCACGGTATTACAACAACTACCACAGTGTCATGACTGTGAAAAGAGGTTGGGTTGGTATTAGGGATGCACTGACACAGTTTTTTCAGACTGAGTAATACAACCCCAATTCCAAAAAAGTTGGGATGCTGTGTAAAATGTAAATAAAAACAGAATGCAATGATTTGCAAATCTGATAAACCTACATGTTATTCACAATAGAACATAGAAAACATATCAAATGTTTAAACTGAGAAAATGTACCATTTTAAGGAATAAATAAATTAATTTTGAATTTGATGGCAGCAGCTAAGATAGTCTTTTTATACCCAATCATGCTACTGACCTATTGCCAATTAACCTCCAGCTGTTTCTTTTTACTAACACTTAATTTTCCAGCCTTTTGTTGCCCCTGTCCACACATGATAAGATGTGTTGCCGTCATCAAATTCAAAATTACCTTTTTTTTTCCCCTCTTAAAATGGTACATTGACCCAGTGTAAACATTTGATATGTTTTCTATGTTCTATGGAACAGGTGTAAGATGCAATGGAATCGAAATGTTTAAATTAAAGGTACTAAAGGTAATTAAAGGTACTAAAGCCCCCCCCCCAAATAGGCCTAGCGACATCCCTGTTGATGAGATTTGCAAATTACTATATTCTGTTTTTATTTACATTTTACACAGCGTCCCACCTTTTTTTGGAATTCGGGTTGTAGTGCATATTTTGCGGTACTCGTCTATACCAATACTGATACTGAAATGAGTATCCTACTTTATCAGTATTTATTATTAATCAATCAGGGAACATTTTGTTTCACTCTCTATGTTGGTTGCTGCCATGTGCTGTTAATAATAAACTCCTGATGAGTTTTGATAATTAAACAGTATATTTAATAGACAGGGTGAGGGAGACCTGAACCATGACTCACTAGCAAGGTATCGAACTGGCAAAAGGAAGTGTGTGTCTCAGTACTCAGTGCTCTCTCTCTGTGCGCATGTGCTAGTGGTGCAAGCGAGTGGAGCGTGATGTGAGTGTGAGTGATGTGTGCCTGCTGTGGCTTCTTTTTTCAAACTTTCCTTTACTATGTTGTATGAGATGATTGATTTTTGTCTAAATTTTGTGTATTGTGGTCAGATAGTATGTCCAGCTCACTGCCATTTCCTGTTCATCTGTTCACAAAATACACTATATCACATGGTATCACATGTTGGTACAATTTTTTATGAGTACATTAAATGAGCACAGCATCAGACTGATATCCGATTCCAGTATCAGTAACAACACATCCCTATATAGGATGAATAAATTATAAAGAGCAGTTAGGCGTATTGTTGTGAAATCCACTCAGAACAGCTCCTCTCATTCCTAAACACTGAGTTTAACAGAGAAAAAGGTTACTTACAAAACTCTTGTGGCTTCCTGGACGACTGGTAGGAGTCTCTTAAAGCATTCATCTGAATTTATGAACTTCTGTAGCTCAAACACTTCCAGATCCTCCTCTGATGTCAGCAACACAAAGACCAGAGCAGACCATTGAGCAGGTGAGAGTTCAGCTTCAGAGAGACGTCCTGAGCTCATGTAGCTTTGGATCTCTTTCACTAGTGAATCATCATGTAACTCGTTCAGACAGTAGAACAGATTGATGGCTCTCTCTGGAGATGGTTTTTGTTCAATCTTGAAGTTGATGTACTCAACTATGTTCTTTTGGCAGTAAGAGATGTTTCCTTTGTGTGTCAGCAGACCTCGAATGAGTTTCTGATTAGACTCCACTGAGAGGCCCAGAAGGAAGCGGAGGAAAAGATCCAAGTGTCCATTGCCATTCTGTAAGGCCAGATCTACTGCACTCTTGAGGAACTCAGACATTTCTGATATGCTGAAAAGACCAGAAAGATCAGTGGTTTGTTCTTTTGTTGGGTTTTTGTCAAGGAAGCAGAGAAATGCATATAATGCAGCCAAAAACTCCTGAACACTCAGATGCACAAAGCTGAACATCTTCCCCAGGTGGAGTCCAGACTCTGTTCTGAAGATTTGGGTACACACTCCTGAGTACACTGCCACTTCTCTGACATCAATGCCACACACTCTCAGGTCTTCCTCATAGAACATCAGGTTTCCTTTCTCCAGCTGTTGGAAAGCCAGTTTTCCCAGTGCCAGGATACTCTCTCTGGTTTGGGGAAGATCAAGGTCACATTTCTGATGGTACTTTTGGTCCTTGTGTTTGATCTGAAAGATCAGGAAGTGTGTGAACATTTGAGTTAGAGTATATTATGGGGATCTCTCCAATCTTTGCTTCACCCAACATCCTCTCCAGAACAGTGGCTGAGATCCAGCAGAAGACAGGGAGGTGACACATGATGTAGAGGCTTCTGGAAGACTTCATGTGTGTGAGGATTTTATTGGACAGGCTCTGATCACTGATCCTCTTCCTGAAGTACTCCTCTTTCTGAGGATCACTGAACCCTCGTACCTCTGTCACCTGGGCGACACACTCAGGAGGGATCTGATTAGCTGCTGCTGGTCGAGTGGTTATCCAGAGGTGAGCAGAGGGAAGCAGATTCCCCTTGATGAGGTTTGTCAGCAGCACATCCACTGAGACTGATTCTGTCACATCACACAACATCTCATTCTTCTGGAAATTTAGAGGAAGTCGACACTCATCCAGACCATCAAAGATGAACAGGACTTTGTAGGTATCACTGTCTATTACTTCCAAGTTCTTAATTTCAGGGAAAAACTGATAAAGAAGTCTCATCAGACTGAAGGTCCCCTGCTTCACCAAATTCAGTTCTCTAAAGGGAAGTGGAAACAGGAAGAGAATGTCCTGATTTGATTTCCCTTCAGCCCAGTCCAGAATGATCTTCTGTACAGAGACTGTTTTTCCAATTCCAGCTACTCCTTTAGTCAGCACACTTCTGATGGACTTGTCTTTAAAGAGATCATTACATTTGATGGGTGTCTCCTCTGCTGCTGGTCTCCTGGACACTGTCTCAATCTGTCTCACCTCATGTTCTTTATTGACGTCTCCACTCCCACCCTCTGTGACGTAGAGCTCTGTGTAGATCTGATTCAGAAGTGTTGATGTCCCATGCTGTGAGATTCCCTCATTAATTCTTTTAAATTTTTCTAGAAGTCTGGATTTGAGCTTTCGCTGATAAACAGAGGCCAGCTCTAACAAACAGGAAAAATGTGATGGTCATTATTTTCATTTATGAACAATATATTACAAAACTAGAGTACATGCCTAATAAATACATCAATATGAACAGACATTTAAAGAACCAAAACTCTATAACTGTCTTTAAAACATTTAAAACATAATTATGTGTTCAAAAAACTATTCATTAGGACCATGCATGAAGTACGCCCAGTTTGTTTCCTTTAAAGTTAAAATACTAGAATATTGTAATAATCTAAAGCTCTTACTGGTCTGCAGTGTGTGAGCGAGATCTTTCTGCTTCATGTTCTGCAGAATGTTCAGCGTGATCTTCAGCACACCCTGTCTGAAAGACTGCAGATTCTCCTCCTCCTCATCAGAGCATGCTGGGGAATCAGCACCAAGTATCAATGTAGATTATTCTCTTGATTTTATATTAATATTGCTGTTGAATTCTGATTGGTCAGAAGGAGTTGATTAATTTTCTATAACAGCAGCTCTGACAGTAGAGCAGCTGCAAATCTGTACTTGTTCTAATACGTTATTGTATCTGTAGTCACAGCTCATTCACAGGGGCTCATTTGCTACATATTAATAGATTTTTTTTTTTTTTAACGTGTGTAATCATTGGTAAGTTTTCTGTAAGGAGACATTAATTTAACATTTATGGAAAGAGTCTCCAGTGTCTGTATCTAAGTTTCCATTCAAAGGGAACTTCGACGTTCCATTTTGCATAACAGTATGGGAGCGCCTTGTGCGCGTGACCGGTATCTGAAGCTTGTGTAAAATCATGCCTCTACTTATAGGCCTGCCATGATCAGGTGAGGTGGCAATTAAGCACGTCGCATGATATATATATGGCACCTGTGAACCACGCCGCCAGCCTTATTATCTTCAGCGAGACTGCATGTCTGTTTGCGTGACAAAAAACGCTTCATTTCTACTCTATATTTTCTCAAAATCTCTAAACATTTCTATTCCTTTTTTTAGAAAAAAGAAAAGAAAATAGAGGGAAATAATCAGTGAGAAAGATTTCAGAAAGTGTGTTACGCCTTGCTCCCGTTTCATCATGGGAGGAGACAGACACGCTTTCTGTGTGAAGTGTTTGGGCGTACAGCATGCTACAGCAGCCCACGAGGGGTCTGACTGTCAGCATTGTGGACATTTCACAATTAAGCAACTACGCTCTCGGCTCGCTCTCTTCTCGTCCGAAGGGAGTTGGGTTTCAGAGCCTCGCGGATCTGGGTCGTGGGGTTCTCGTATGGATTTGGAAGAGGAGCCGGAGACAAACGCTGCTCTATCTCTTGCTCTGTCTTCCGGGTCCGGCTCTCCGCCTGACTTTGGAGCTCACGTCGCGACTCCTCCTTCCCCTACGGAAAGCCAAAACACCCTCGCTGACTCCGAGGAGTCGGTAGAGGGTGCCATTGCACCAAAAACCGACAGCAGCTCTCAAGCGTATAAAGAGCTGCTTGAGGTGATCACTAGGGCAGTTGAAAAGTTGAATATAGACTGGCCCGGGGAAGAGGAACTGGCTCATAGCAGGCTGGATGAGCACTTCCTCTCCAGTGAAAATAAATATAAATCTCCTTCGCACCGTAGAAAACTCCCCTTTTTTCCGGAAGTGCGGGATGAGTTATCACGCTTCTGGAGAACACCATACACTAGCCGTGTTTATAACCCTGCGACATCTGATTACTCAGCCGTCATGGGGAGTGAGCAGCACGGCTATGTAGCGATGCCAAAAGGTGGAGGAAGCGCTTGCGAGCCACCTCTCTCCGTCAACGGCAGGTAATTTAGGGAGGCCAATTTTAACTTCTAAGCCATGTAAGGCCACCTCGGCGTTGGTGGGTAAAGCCTATGCGACAGCAGGTCTTGCTTGTGGGTCACTGCATACAATTTCAGTGTTGCAGGCCTACCAAGCAGACCTGCTGAGGGAGCACGATACTGGGGAGGGAACTGGACCCGAGGCAGTGGCAGACCTGCACCACACCACAGATTTATCTCTCCGGGAGACCAAACAAACAGCCCATCATATCGGCCGTTCAATGGGTAGCCTGGTTGTGGCGGAGAGGCACCTATGGCTCAACCTCTCAGGGATAGGGGACAAAGATAAGGTCTCCTTGCTGAACGCCCCTGTTACACCTTCCGGCCTGTTTGGCGGCATGGTTAATGCCATCGCCGACAGGTTTTGCGAGGCAAAACAGCAAACGGCGGCGTTCAGCCAGTTCCTGCCCCGTCGTGTCGAGTTCGCCCAGGCCTCCATGAGTGGAGCCCAGGCCAGCGCTAGTGCGAGGGAGGCGCAGAAGGCGAGTGTGGTGGCCCGCCTCCCCCCGCAGAAAGCCAGGGGGACTGGGTGGCCACGGCCACAGCCTGCTAAGAGGCCTGATCTAAGAATGATCATAAAAGCAAAGCAGGTTAGGAAGCACGTTTTCAGCCTTCTCTGGTCAGCAGGCTGTCACAAATCTGATGCTTTTCCTCCAACGAAATGTGGAAAAGCTAACATCACTGAAAGACCATTTGGCAGTGTGGAAACTACTGCCAAATGTGTCTCCATGGGTTCTGTCTACCATAGAAAAGGGTTACCGGGTCCAGTTCAGAGCTCGACACCCCCCCCCCCCGGTTCAGAGGTGTGCTCACCACAGTTGTCAGCACAGAGCAGAGCCCAATGTTATCGCAGGAAGTAAGTTCCCTTTAGGACAAAGGGGCCATAGAACTTGTACCCCGTTCCCTAAGGGAGGGAGGTTTTTACAGCCATTATTTCCTGGTCCGCAAAAAAGATGGGAGTATGCCGCCAATTTTAGATCTGTTCAGTAACTTATCATGCCACAGAGTCAGTCCGAGGACTGGTTTGTGACGATACATCTGAAAGATGCATATTTCCACATGGGAATATCGCCCAGTCACAGGAAGTTCCTGAGGTTTGCATTTGGAGAAAACGCATACCAATTTCGGGTTCTTCTCTTCGGGCTAGCTTTATCCCCTCACACCTTCACAAAGTGCATGGATGCTGCTCTGGCTCCCTTGCAACTCCAGGGCATCCATGTACTGAACTACCTGGATGACTGGTTAATTCTAGCACGATCCAGGGAACAGGCAGTTCAACATCGAGATGTTGTTCTCGCCCACATGAGGAGCTTGGGGCTCAGGTTGAACCTCAAGATAAGTATGCTTTCTCCAGTGCAGAGGACAACTTTTCTAGGTGTTATATGAGATTCTACTACGATGAGGGCGTTTCTATCCCCAACACGCGTAGGATCGATCCTATCAACTTTGAGCAAGATAAAGCTAGGTCTGGGCATCCCCTCCAGTCTCTACGAGAGACTGTTGGGCCTTATGGCAGCAGCAGCCAACGTCATACCGTTGGGCCTATTGCATGAGACCGTTTCAGTGGTGGCTGAAAAGTCAGGGGTTTCATCCCAGGATTTCATCCGGGGATGAAACCTCTGAGAGTAATCAGTGTCACGCGGCGACGCCTACGTGCTCTGAGTATTTGGAGGTTTCTAGCCTCGGGTCACACTCTAGGGGTCACACTCTTACCGCAAGACGGTAATGACAGACGCATCCCTCATGGGCTGGGGTGCGGTCTTAAATGGCTGTCCAGCTCATGGTCTTTGGAGTGGCCCTCATCTGGAGTGGCATATAAATCGCCTAGAGATGCGGGCCGTATTCCTAGCACTGAAATTCTTCCTTCCTCAGTTGAGAGGTCACCATGTGCGAGTTGTGTCAGACAACACAGCGGTGGTCTCATATATCAACCACCAGGGAGGGTTACGTTCACGCCCCCTGTTCAGGTAGGCGCAGCTAATCCTTGGGCAGAGGGAAAGTTCTTGTCAGTGAGTGCAATGTACATTCCGGGCAGCCGGAATGTAGGAGCAGACATCCTGTCGAGGCAGGGGCTGAGGCCCGGGGGTGGAGGCTCCATCCACAAGTGGTGGAGTCCATATGGCGGAGGTTTGGACAAGCGGAAGTGGATGTGTTCGCCTCCGAGGAGACAACACACTGCCCGCTGTGGTTCGCCCTCACTCCTCTCGCACCATTGGAGCTGGACGCCATGGTGCACACGTGGCCGAGATCACGGCTATATGCGTTCCTTCCTTTTTTTTTTTTTTTCAGCTCAAACAATCAATCTCCAGTTTCATTTCTATTGAACATTCCTGCTGTACATTCCTGCTGAACATGTCTGTTGAACATGTCTGCTGAACATTACTTTTTTCTCCCTTCCCCTTCCCAAATATTTCATTGAGAAGAAAAAACAAACCGAGCAACACACAGCAGAAATCATTCAGTTTTTTTTTCTTTTTATACTAACAAAGGAAAACAAAATTAAAAGTACAAACACCAAAAGCAAACCCGCCCCCTGCCCCCCCAGCTCATCATGGCTACCCAATAACTGTCACTGGTTATATAGATATTGTAAAACCCAACAACAGGCACAAAAATTTAAGTGGGAAGTGTCTGTAACTCCATAAAGTATACAATAAAGGGATGCCATTTATATATATATATATATATATATATATATATATATATATATATATATATATATATATATATATATATATAAAACTTGTCCGTACAACCCCTCATCGTATACCTTATTTTCTCGAGTTTTAGAAAAACATCACGTCCTTTAGCCACTGGGAGATAGATGGATATTTAGCAGACTTCCAATACAACAGTAGGGAACGTCCTGCTATAAGGGATGTGAAAGCGATAACATCCTTTTGTATCGAGCTCAATGGAACTGAGGCATCAGGAATCCCAAATACAGCAATCAATGGGCAAGGCTTTAAATCTACCCACAGAATAGTGGACATGATGGTAAAAAAAACCAAACCAGACCAAAAACCATGGAGATCAGGGCAGAAGAAAAACATACGGCCAAGATGGCAGGGAGAGCCATGGCATTTATCACAATTTTCCTCTACGTCCGGATATATTACAGAAAGTCTCAACTTGGACAGATGGACTCTGTGTAAAACCTTGAACTGGATAAGTCCAAGACGAGCACAAGAAGTGGTAGACTGTACCCTCCATATAGCATGTTCCCAACACTCCTCACTTATCTGTACTCCTAACTCCGTTTCTCACGCATTCCTAATTTTGGTACTCGACTCACTACCTTACGCCAGAATAAAATCATATATCCTAGAAATCATTCCTCTCTGATGTGGATTGTTTGAAAACAAGCTTTCCCAAGCCTGCTCAGGAGGCGCAGAGGGGAAATTAGGAAAACATCTAGAAACGAAATTCCGAATTTGAAAATACCGAAAGAAATGCATCACAGGGAGGTCATAAGTAGATGACAGATTGGCAAAGCTATCAAAGACACCAATGGCATACAGATTTCTAACTTGTTTAATACCCTTGTCATACCACACTGAGAATGTGGAGTCCAAACACGATGGAGGAAATAGATGGTTGTTGACAAAAGGACCCAAAGAGGATGCACCTACAAATTTAAAGAACGTTTCTCAGCAGGGTTGGCTACTTCTACAATCAGGGTTTACGTGGCTGCCGTTTCGGCCAGCCATGCCCCTGTTGATGGAGCCTCTGTGGGGCAACATCCTCTAACTTCAAGGTTCATGCGTGTTGTCAGACGGTTGAAGGCCCATCTGCAGGCTGCGCATACCTTCCTGGGACCTTTCTGTGGTCTTGGAAGGTCTGTCAGAGGCCCCATTTGAGCCCTTAGAGTCAGCCTCTGAGAAGCTTCTGACTCTAAAGGTAGCTCTCCTACTGGCCCTGACATCTCTCAAGCGAGTCGGAGATGTACAAGCTCTCTCTGTTGCCCCTTCCTGCCTTGACTTTGCCCCTGGATTAGCCAAGGCCTTCCTGTATCCTAGGCCGGATTATATTCCTAAAGTGCCTAGATTGGCTGCCCACCCTGTGGTGTTGCAGGCTTTCTGCCCTCCTCCGTTCCTCACACCGGAACAAGAGAGGATGCACCTGCTGTGTCCAGTAAGGGCTCTCTGTACTTACGTCCACCGCTCCGGCCAATGGCGTAAGTCAGAGTAGCTGCTGGTCTGCTTTGGCGGCGACAGTAAAGGTGATGTGTCAAAGCAGGGCATCTTGAATTGGATAGTGGAAGCGGTCTCGCCACGCCTCTGGGCATAAGAGCTCATTCCACTAGGGAGGTCGCCTCCTCAAAGGCTTTGTCCAAAGGGGTATCCTTGCAGGATGTGTGTGCGGCTGCAGGGTGGTCTATGCCACACACATTCATTTGTTATTACAACCTGGATATTCATTCCACCCTGGGCTCGAGTGTCTTGCAGTGACCCTCGGGCTTGGGTATTTTTGAACAGGCCGTACCCTCGGTATGACGGAGTGGGTATTCCCATTCCAATACTGTTATGCTAAATGCAACGTCGACATTCCCTTTGAAAGGGAACGTTGGGATTACACATATTCCCTCCTCAGGGAACAGGGTTACGAGACGTTGCATATCATACCAGGGCAGGCCTGTGAATTGCGTCTTCAGAAAATAGAGGCTGGCGCTTGGTTCACAGGTGCCATATATATAAATATCATGCGACATGCTTAATTGCCACCTGATCATGGCAGGCCTATAAGTAGAGGCATGATTTTACACAAGCTTCAGATACCAGTCATGCGCGCAAGGCGTTCCCATACTGTTATGCTAAATGCAACGTCTCGTTCCCTTCTCAGGGAACAGGGGTACATGCGTACCCTGACGTTTTCCTACATGTGAAAGTCTTCAGCACATACAGTGAGGGAAAAAAGTATTTGATCCCCTGCTGATTTTGTACGTTTGCCCACTGACAAAGAAATGATCAGTCTATAATTTTAATGGTAGATTTATTTGAACAGTGAGAGACAGAATAACAACAAGAAAATCCAGAAAAACGCATGTCAAAAATGTTATAAATTGATTTGCATTTTAATGAGGGAAATAAGTATTTGACACCTCTGCAAAACATGACTTAGTACTTGGTGGCAAAACCCTTGTTGGCAATCACAGAGGTCAGACGTTTCTTGTAGTGGCCACCAGGTTTGAACACATCTCAGGAGGGATTTTGTCCCACTCCTCTTTGCAGATCTTCTCCAAGTCATTAAGGTTTCGAGGCTGACGTTTGGCAACTCGAACCGTCAGCTCCCTCCACAGATTTTCTATGGGATTAAGGTCTGGAGACTGGCTAGGCCACTCCAGGATCTTAATGTGCTTCTTGTTGAGCCACTCCTTTGTTGCCTTGGCCGTGTGTTTTGGGTCATTGTCATGCTGGAATACCCATCCACGACCCATTTTCAATGCCCTGGCTGAGGGAAGGAGGTTCTCACCCAAGATTTGACGGTACATGGCCCCGTCCATCGTCCCTTTGATGCGGTGAAGTTGTCCTGTCCCCTTAGCAGAAAAACACCCCCAAAGCATAATGTTTCCACCTCCATGTTTGACGGTGGGGATGGTGTTCTTGGGGTCATAGGCAGCATTCCTCCTCCTCCAAACACGGCGAGTTGAGTTGACGGCAAAGAGCTCCATTTTGGTCTCATCTGACCACAACACTTTCACCCAGTTGTCCTCTGAATCATTCAGATGTTCACTGGAAAAATTCAGATGGGCATGTATATGTGCTTTCTTGAGCAGCAGACCTTGCGGGCGCTGCAGGATTTCAGTCCTTCACGGCGTAGTGTGTTACCAATTGTTTTCTTGGTGACTATGGTCCCAGCTGTCTTGAGATCATTGACAAGATCCTCCTGTGTAGTTCTGGGCTGATTCCTCACTGTTCTCATGATCGTTGCAACTCCATGAGGTGAGATCTTGCATGGAGTCCCAGGCCGAGGGAGATTGACAGTTCTTTTGTGTTTCTTCCATTTGCGAATAATCGCACCAACTGTTGTCACCTTCTCACCAAGCTGCTTGGCAATGGTCCAAGCCCATTCCAGACTTGTGTAGGTCTACAATCTTGTCCCTGACATCCTTGGAGAGCTCTTTGGTCTTGGTCATGGTGGAGAGTTTGGAATTTGACTGATTGATTGCTTCTGTGGACAGGTGTCTTTTATACAGGTAACAAACTGAGATTAGGAGCACTTCCTTTAAGAGTGTGCTCCTAATCTCAGCTCGTTACCTGTATAAAAGACACCTGGGAGCCAGAAATCTCATTAAAATGCAAATCAATTTATAACATTTTTGACATGCGTTTTTCTGGATTTTCTTGTTGTTATTCTGTTTCTCACTGTTCAAATAAATCTACCATTAAAATTATAGACTGATCATTTCTTTGTCAGTGGGCAAACGTACAAAATCAGCAGGGGATCAAATACTTTTTTCCCTCACTGTAGGAGTTTATGCCATAAATTAGAGCAGATCAGTTGCAGTTTTGTCTGTTTATCCTACCCATAATGCTGCTCCTAGTGTGGAGAACTATAAATTACTGTAATTTTTTTTTTAACTGTAAATTATGACATGATATATATTTTTAATAAAATATTGTACCATAACTAAATATCAAGGAAGATAAACATGCTGCCTTATGTGTTGTTTAAACTCTTTCATGCTCACTCGCTCGCTCTCTCTCACACACACCTTGAATATGGACTTCAAAGAATTTCCACAGACTTTGGATTTCTGCTTTTCGGTTCTGTGGATAAACAAACATTGTAAATTACTTTTTGTTTGCATTTATAACAGCACACACTGTACCAGCTCTTCTACACTCAGTTGTCATTGTTACTGTTCTACGTCTGTCAGATTTCTTTGCTTGTTCTTCTTGATGGTGTACATACCTGTTTCAGATCAGTTCTGCAGAGGATCATGGTAAAACTGTGACTTAAAAAACAATTACTTAATAAAAATACACAGCTAAAGAAATTGTAATATTCCATCCATTATCTGTTTCACTTATCCTACACAGGGTCGTGGGGGAGAATGCGAGCCTAACCCAGGGAACTCAGGACACAAGGCAGGGTACACCCTGGTCAGGGTCCCAATCTATCACAGGGCACAATCACACACACACACAAACACACACACGCACAATCTGGAAACGCCAATCAGCCTACAATACATGTCTTTGGCCTGGGGAAACCGGAATACATGAAGGAAAACTTTTGCAATATTCCAATCCATAAAAAAGATATGTTCAATAAAGTGGAATGACACCGGGAGAAGAGTGTGGAACACGCTGACTGAAATGTATTTAATACACCTTTGTATGCAATAACAGCTTCCAGACGCATCCTGTATGAAGAAACTAATCTCTCACAGTTTTCAGGTGGGATTTTGGCCCATTCTTCTACACAAACAGTCTTTAAACCTTGAAGATTCCTCGGGCTGCTGGTAAAGCTTGATCTTCAGTTAATTTTACAAATTTTCTATTGGGTTAAAGTCTGGTGACGATTTCTACACCTTTATTTTCTTCCTATGGGACCATTTAGAGATGCCAATGATATAGGAATCATACCGGCAGATAACCGCTTGTTTTTAAATCGTTAATCGTGTAACTGCTTTTTCTTAGTCAGATTGGTGATGGATCCAGAGTCTATCCCAGGAACAGTAGCTGCGGGACAGGAATACTTTGGATATCCTGAATGTGATAGCTGCCTGTCACAGGGCACCATTCAGACACTGGGGCAATTAGCATAGCCAAGCCACTTGTTTGTGAGAAGTCGCAGGAAACCCCCATGGACATGGGGAGAACATGTGAAACTCCAAAAAAAAGAAACCGAAGCTCAGGATTGAACCAGAGACCCAGCAGCTGTAACACTACACTGTAACACTACTAACACACACTAGTAACACACAGTAACTTGGGTTGGACCAAACCACCAAATCACTCTCTACCCCCAGGCAGTCCTTTCATCTTATTGTGCACAGATATGTATTTTTATTTTAATAAATGACTTTGTCCTAACCACAACCTAAAAACACACGTGAGTCAAATCCACACATTTTACCATGTTCTACTTGAAGTCTGAGGATGATAACTCTTCTGCTCTGACTTTTCTGAATCGTTTTCTTAGATAAGTGAATTTACGGAAAGCCTACCAGTAAAGCCAGGTCACCACCTTCATTACATTCCTTCACAATATGCACACATTTATTCTCCATCTTCTGCCTAATATACTGAAAATGGCTCTGCTAATGTTTCTCATTCCGTCACATTGACAACAACTCCCCAGCCGTGGGAAGCCCCAGATGTTCCGGCCGCTTTGCTGGCTGCATTGCACGGCGTGGTTCTCCGGTGGCGGGGACGGGGTAAAGGGCACGGGGGTTGGCATGGCGCGTAGCACAGCTTGCAGCTGTCTCTGTTCAGCCATCATGCGCTTGAGCCGAGCAAATTCCTCACTGAGCTGTTGGTTGCGCTTCCCGAACGACGCGGTTGGTGGCGTGGCGCATGGACCGGCTCGCTGCAGCAGTTTTGGTTGCGCGATCTGGTGAGTGAGCCGCGCCAGTGCTTCGTCCAGTGTCCTTTGCTTCTCCCAGAACACTCGGTCGCTGTGCTCAGTAACCAAGGCATTTAAATCCCCAAACATAATCAAACTCAAAACATAGACACCTGTGGCAGATGAAAGTCACTTCAATAACTGCTCAGCAGGAAGCGAGCGAACCAAAACAAAGTCATGTGACTCATCCGAAGACGAGCCACAGTGCCATCTGCTGGCCGTATCGTCACACAAAGGACTTTGTGAGTGAAGCATTAACTCCAAAGAAATCCATTGAAATCACAAATGCACTCTTTATATACATTATGCACTTCATTCAAAAATATTATCTACAAAGACGTCATGATTTTGTAACCTGTAGCTGCACAGCAAATTGTTCATATGATACTAGCATTACACCAACACAGGGAAGCAAAACAAACCACACATATTTACTACATTCCACCTGCGTTGCAAAAACCACAGATAATACCTGAATCTAGCCCAAAAGGCACTGGGAAAAGGAGACATATCTAGACACACTGTCTGCACTTACACTCTGTATGAAAAAGATTATTACATTTCATTCAGATTATTTGCTATAAAACAAAAATTTAGACATCCGTAACTCAAAAGAGATAATTAGTATTCAACATGTACTGCCTGGCCAAAAAATAGTCACACATGCATTCATCGTGGCATTGTTTCAACAACCTTGTGCAACGTGACATTTATTTCCATCCAGAGTTGTTAATTTTTGGGAGAGATCTTGTATTGAGAATTGAACAGTTCATGTGTGAAAATGAGTCCTCGTGCTCCCTGAACCACTCTTTCACAATTTGAGCCTGATCAATCTTGGCATTGTCATCCTGGAATACAGTCATGTGAAAAAATAAGTACACCCCATGGAAATTGTTGACTTTTTTGACAAGCAAACATTTGATCATCTTTGAAACAGTGCCTATTAATGATGTTGATATACTTGAACAAAACCAAAAGGAAAATTAGCTTTTTCAATTATTTATTCAATAGAAATATCAATAGATGTGATATTCTCTGTGGAAAAAGTAAGTACACCCTTGGTCATAGAAGCTAGCATCGCCCCCTTTAGCAGAAGTTGTAATTAATTAATTATGAATATTGGTAGGGTGAATTATAAGGTGACTTATGATATATTCATATGTTTATAGTCGTTCTTTACGAAAGGAGAAAAGATTCAAATGTCTAAGCTTGACATTTCCATCACAGAAATGAAATAACCTGAAGTTGATATTAACATATATGGGACTGAAATCAACAATGCCAATTTTCATGTGCCAGATATTGACATCTCACTGCCAAAAAGAAAAGTTAAAGTGGATGTTGAGCTTAAAGGTGAGGACAGTAAAGGGGGGAAGTATAAAATTCCTAAGACTGATCTTTCCTTACCAACAATGAAGTTACCCACGGAGAATATTAAAGTGCAAGGCCCTGATGTGAAAACAGGTGATTTCATGGACATTTCATTACCAAAAGGGATGGCTAAGGGAGAAATTGACTTTGAAGGACATTCTGGAAACACAGGAAAAAGTGACTTCTCAAAGCTTGACATTTCCTTACCAAAAGGAACATCACCCAAGGTTGACATCAATGCTTGAGATCAAGGGCAGAAAGTATCAAATGCCAGATGTTGACATCTCACTGCCAAAAGGAAATATAAATGGGGGTGTTGATCTCAAAGGTAAGGCAGATAAAGGAGGGAGTTTTCAACTGCCAAAGTTGATCTTTCACTACCAAGAATGAAGTTACCAGTGGGTAAGATTAATGTGGGAGGCCCTGAGATCAAAGTCAGGAAAATTGACATGCCATTGATTGACATTTCATTACCAAAAGGGAAAGTTGACATGATTCAGTTGGCAAGGGAAAGTTGACAAGATTCAGAAATGCCATTTGACTGTCAATTCTAGAGGCCTACTGCTGTTTCAAAAGTGAACATCCAGATTCTATAATTGGAAAGTCTAAATTTGCTGAACTCCGACCGTCTCGTGTGTTCTGGTATTCAGACACTCTAAGAAATGTTTGCTTTTCCCGATACCATGAAAATATAAAGTTAGCTCTTGACTGTGTGCAACATGTTATCCCAAGGCAAGCATTTCAGAACACACATGATTTTATTGAAGCTGTGGTCTGCAGTCCAGATACTCCCCACTGAATGTTAAGTCTGTGTGATGAATGCAGAAATGCAGGCTGTTGGAGATGCGTATCGTTAGTCACATCCCAGAGGAAGACAAGCAAATTAAGGTGAACTGGTACACATGGGAAGGAACAGAAGGGCTGCCAAATAAGGTCCAGAAGAGTGGCACACTGGGGAATGTACTTCAAGTTCTCAAGACAGCTGCTACAAAATTTTTGCATCAGTTTTGTGAAGTGACCAAAAGTGCATTTTTCCAGGCCAAAAAAATGTCAGCGAAGACAGACGAGGAAATTGTGGGGCTGCAGGTAGATTTTGCTGAAAACTACACCGCTGCCTAACAAGATCAGATACAGTCAGCACACTGGCATCAGAGACAGGTCACAGTGTTTCCATCTGTTTTGTGGTCTGATGGAGATCCAGAGTCATATGCCATTGTGAGTGACAGCTTGGAACATTACAAGAGGTCTGAGGCAATCTTCCTCAGCAAGATTGTGGAGCATATTCAAGAGAAGCATCCTGAGATGAGGAAGATCCATATATTGAGTGATGGAGCTGCTTCTCAATTTAAAAACAAGTTCATCTGGCATTTCATATCAACCACATTTAAGGAGCTGTTCCCAAATATAAGGGTGCAGTGGACTTCTTTGCCACAAACCATGGCAAAGGTGCTGTAGATGGTGTGAGAGCAACATTAAAGCGTGCTCTTAATACAGACGTCCTCAGCAGACAGGCAATCCTTGTAACAGATGCTGCCTCATTTGTAGATTCTGCAAGGAAGACCTTCCCAAACACTGAAATAAAACTGATTTCAGTGCTACAAGTGCTGCAAGCTGGATGATAGGTGGGCAATTACCACAGCTGTTCCAGGCACTCAGTCCATCCATCACATTGAGCCAGTCTCCTGGGGAAAAATTCATCATAAAATCTACTCTGAGGCAGAACAGAATTTCTGCACTCAGAAACCACATCTACTGAAAATCCTGAATCCTCTGAGTCCCAGTTAACTGCTGCAAAGCACATTAAAACTGGAGATCGTGTCTTGATCCGGTTCAAGGCAAACAAATCGTTTAGACAATTTGTCGCACTTGTGAATAACCAAGACCAAGAGGCACTTGAAATACGGTTCCTGAGAAGGAATGACAGTGCTGGATTTGTGTAGTGTACATCTTACCTATGGTGGAAGATGAAGCTTAGCTGACACCTGATCAGGTTGTTCAGATTTTCAGTCCATAAGTAGACAACAGTGGGAGGTATAACTTTGCGGAGATAGTCTTTGCAGAATAGAGAAAGGAAAATAATGTGAAAGGAATCTAGATGTCATCTAATTAATCATATTTGTTCATATTTATTTGGTGCTGATTATAAACTACTGATTTATAATAAGAACAACAATCAGCACTTGATGTTTTAATTTCTTAGTAATACAGTCCATCATTTCAAAGTTTTTACGATATTCAAAGATATAGAAGTGTATGTAAAGAAGTTAATTTTGCGAACAATTAATTTACATATTCATTTTTAAATGATTTCTTACATTTACGTTTATTCACTTAGCAGACGCTTTTATCTAAAGCGACTAACAAATGAGAAAAGTACAAGCAAAGCGATATATCTAGCAGAGAACAATACAAGTAGTGCTACCATACAAAATACAAAAAGTACAAATATATATAATGGTGGTTTTTTTATTTATTTATTTTTTTTATGAGTTGGTTAGGTGTTCACGGAAGAGGTGGGTCTTTAGCTGTTTTTTGAAGATGGTGAGAGATTCTGCGGTCCGGATTGAGATTGGAAGTTCATTCCACCACTGAGGAACAGTTAGTGTGAAGGCTCTGGAAAGAGACCTTGCGCCACGCTGAGTGGGAACTACTAAGCGTCGGTTGCTAATCGATCGCAGATTCCGTGAGGGAACGTAGGCCTTCAGGAGAGTGCTGAGAGTGCTGAGGTAGGAGGGTGCTGTTCCTGACAAGGTCTTGTAGGTGAGCATCAAGGCCTTGAATTTGATGCGGGCAGCTACAGGAAGCCAGTGGAGGGAGATGAAGAGGAGTGTGACATGGGTTCTCTTGGGCTGGTTGAAGACGAGGCGCGCTGCAGCATTCTGAATCATCTGAAGGGGTTTGATGGAGCTGGCTGGGAGGCCTGAAAGCAGTGAGTTGCAGTAGTCCAGTTTAGAGATAAGAAGAGCCTGGACTAGTATCTGTGTAGCCTGTTTGGTGAGGTAGGGTCGGATTTTCTTGATGTTGTACAGGATGAACCTACAGGACCTTGCAGTTGTTGAGATGTGGATTGAGATGTGTTGAGATTTCTTAGATATGATAATCTAAGAAAAAGAATTGTGTTGGACTTACGTAAAATATACATGGACCGTTTTTGCATCACAGTTTTTAAGTAAATTCAGCTTAAAATAAACTGACAGTTAAAACCTACATTAACTAACTTCTCTGTACTTTAACTGTATCTTACCTGTTCAACTGCAGCAATAATCACTGAGGGAGGAGGATGGAGGAGGTAGGGCACATTGTGGATTGGGACGAAGACGTTAAAACAGCATTAATAAATGCAGTCTAAAAAAATGCTCATAAATGCTGCAATGTAAAAATAATAATAATGATAATAATAATAATAATATTAATAATAAATCATAAAAACAAGCAAACAAACAAATAAATAAATAAATACTTCTGAAGATTTTGATTATCCTTAGAATCTCAACGTTATTTTGTATGAATCCATTTCATTCACAATTTTTTTTTTGCTTTCACAAAATGGCTGCCAACCATCAAAACTTCTCCATATGGAAGCGATGAGTGATGCGCGTGAAAAATCTGATTGGCTCCGATTCGCGGGTTTTTTACTCTGTTGCTGAGGCAAATCTAAGTAGATCTGAGATATATTGGCTCTAATTCACTGTCTTTTTCCTATCCGGTGCTGACTGCTGAGGCAAGACAAGAAACAAGAAAGCTGCTCCCCACCATGTATGTACTAATTAAATGTTTAAAAGAAAACAAGTGAGTGTGGGCTTGGAGAGATGTGTAAAGGAGAAGAAATGCTGAGTGATCCAAAGAGGACTGGCCTGGTGGAGCACGGAGCGGTTGGAGTAAAGACACCTAAAGGTGGCTGGAAAGCTTTTCAGGCCCATTTTACATGTAAATATAGCCGAAATCACAGCACAGCCGCTGTCTTTAACTTGAGATTTGAGCAGAGCAGCAGCTTGGGCGTGACTGCTGGTTAATATGACTTCTGAAGTCAAACATCAAACAAATTGAAGAAGTAAGAATCAATTAAAATATAATGGATCTACAAACCATTGCCTTTTCTATTTTATTTTATTGCTGAGGTGCATATGTAAATTATAATATATACACACACTCTCACACACATTAGCACAAACAGATCTTTGTTGTCAGTGCTGCCTGGATACTTCATTAATCCAGTAGTTTTGCTTCTAAAAAGCTACATTGTGTTTATCGATTAGAAACGGAGTAGAACGACTGAAAAATGTATTAAGGTGTGGTAACTATAGTATAAGTGAATAATCGATTATGGTCTGTTGAATTATTAGAAAAAAATGCACACCGAGGTGTAACGGCCACATTACCACCTTATTATTTTTCTAATAATTCCACGACCTGTCGTCAATTGTTCCTTACATAATTTGTTGTCTGTCAGACATTTATCATGATGTTTTTATACACCTGAGTGTATGTATACAACTTGAAACATTTTTGGGTGGTGCACATGTTACTACTCAGTCTTACTCATACTCATCATAACTGCTGACCTTTTACACCTTTCCCCCATACATGTGTTTTTCAGATAGAGAATGATCCATACAGGACTCCAAAACAGACAAAGGTACTTAGTTCAAATTATTAAAAGTACAACTAAGATTCTTTTGTTGTTGTCTTGACTCTCATCTTTCTGTCTTTAGTAATGTTTGCCAAAGTTCAGGTACCCCAACCCCAAGTATAGCTTTGAAGATTTAAGTTCCTCTGGCAGTATCTTGGGTTGTGTAGCTTTCTCCATAATAAAACCCCAATATCTCTAAACCCTGTTCACACAGCGAGTGAAATCCAGCAAAACCATCAAATTCATTTTCAATGAGAGCTCGGCGACATGGGCGACAGCACAGATTTTGGGCTTATGTCACATCCAGGACAACCGAGGATACCACCAAAGTTCTAAAGATCTTTAGGCATCAGCTCTTTAAGCATCGCGCTGTCAGCATGAGCCTTTATGTAAAATGGAAATACTGGTGTGAATTTCTAACATTTACAGATAAGGATATAAAGGTACAAATGTCATTTCTGCGCTGAAGAAAACACGTCTGTAACACATTAAACAGCACACGCATCTGTCACAGCATCTGACACAACAAGCCTCGTTAATACACTTACCAGTTTGTTTGAAGCGCTTAATATAAAACATTCTCATGTTTTGGACAATCTGGATCGTGCACTTTTCCCGCTCACTCTGTGACCTCCACTGTTTTTCAGATGGGGTGTATTCATAGAAATGCGTTTTTCACTGTTGTGAAGTGACAGTGACATCACAGACCCAACTAATCCATAATGAAATTCACTGTTCATTATTTTAATAAATGATTATTATCGATTTTAGTGACTAGTCGTTGCAGCTCCAGTCACAGCTCATCTGGCAATTTTGAATAATTAAATATTCCTTCCTTTGATTTGATTGTAGGGATTGCAGATATAATCAGAACAACTATTAAAGATGTCATACAGGCAGATCAGTCTGCCCCCAATCACCAAGTGTTGACTTCTAGCCACCCAGCCCCTCTTCTTGACCAAACACGAGAGATAAAGGTATCATTTACATTTTTGCATTTATCCAAGTAAAAATAGAACGACCTGATATCAAAATGTATTGACTTTAGAATTTATTTGACTTCAAGCTCACTGGGACTAACTTGAGACTTGCCTATTAATGCTTGAGACCTAACTGATACTTGAGGTTTAAAAGCTTGGACTTCCATGTAATAAAATGATAACTTGTTGACACCACAGCTGTTTCTTGCTACCCATTGCCACACCTCTGAACTTTTTTGGCATTCTAGGAGTAAATGCATGTATTCTAATATTTTTTCATCTTTGCAGAAAAAGTCACTAACTTCATGAATCCAGTCGCCTTGGATTATGCCCAAAGGTGTGAGGGCTAAAGGAAACTCACCAGGACTTTGATGGACTCCATCTTCACTGTGGAGGAGATGGCGACATCTCAGGAAAAAAAGGGGGATTGTCATGGAGAAAAGATAGAGCCTTGACAAAGGCAAAGTGAATCTAGTAATTGGTATGCATGCCAGAATCTTGTTTGGGATGGGCATAATGCTGTTGTATCAGCTTGTTAACACAGACAAAATGTCACTCTTTTTCAATTATTTCATTGGTAACACTACAATAAGGTCCCATTCGTTAACATTAGTTAATGCATTAGCTAACATGAGCTATATAGTCTTTACAGCATTTATTAATCTTTGTTATTGTTACTTAATAAAAATACAATTGTTGATTGTTCGTTAGTTCATAGTGCATTAACTAATGTTAGCAGATACAACTTTTGATTTTAAGAATGTATTAGTAAATATAGAAATGAACGAACTAAGATGAATAAATTTTGTAGAAGTATTGTTCATTGTTAATTTGTTAAGTAATGTTAACAAATGAAACCTTATTGTAAAGTGTTACCATTTCATTACCTTCCTCAATGCAAAGTTAGGTCATAAGCCATTTTAAATAAAATAACACTCATGGATCAACCATTGACACCTGTATTACACAATATGAATTAATTAAGCCTCTTTGGCATCTGAATCCAAACTTGTTTGTAAATTTAGTAGAAGTTCATTTCATTTCTTACAGACCATGTCAAAAAAGTTCTCAGAGTTATCGGAGACACTGAGATCAAGGCCTGCATGGCACGAAAATGAAAAGACACCAGGAGATGAGCAGAAAGGTACAATAAGTATCAGAACCTATAGATACCGTGTATGCCAAGATACTGATGATTGCATAATTCATAGAATACAGTTTTGGATGTCTTCTAGGGCTGGCTGTGGGTTTGCACAGGATCTGTGTTGTTTATATATTTGACTCTGAATGCATAGACCAGTCATCATTTGAAAATAACAGAACCAAATCTGAAATACAGATAGAAAAGAAATGACCTTTACTTTGACAGAATAGACTGGTGTTCATACTGCGCTTATCACGGTTTCCCCTTTAAGTAGCGTGCTGGAGAGCATGTGGGCGCGCGTGCACGAGCAAGGTGTACATTGGACACGTGCTTTTGTTATGTTTCTGTTATGTCACCTCCCTGTCCTGTCATTGGCTATTGTTTAGCGTGTGTCTAGATTGGTGTCAGCCGTCAGCAATTAAGGATGATTAGGTTTGTATATATACACCACGTATCTCCCAGCACACGGCGCGGAATATTAGATAAGATACTTACGTAAGATATGGTAGATTAGATAAGTTTAGTTTAGATTAGATTCGTTACCATAGATAGTTATAGTCATAGTTATAATCCATGTTAGGTTCCTTGTTAGATTTATTTAGGTTAAACATTAGATTTATTCCACGATGGTTTCTCTGTTCCCAGTCCCTTGCTATTGTTTGTTTCTTGTTTTGTATCTTGACCCTGTTTTCCGTGACCACGACATAGTTTCCTGCCTTGCCCCGTTTATGCCTGTTTGCCGAGCGCCTGACCTTTTGCATGTTTTTGGATTACGTTTTTGGATTTGCCTGCCTGTGACTCTCATTAATAAAACTGTAAACTGCACTTGCATCAGTCCTATCTTCCTTATGTCTCGAGACGTGACGGCGGTAATCTTTCATTTTGTCTTTCAAACCCAAAACAGGGAGCCTGCTGGAGGAGACGCAGCACAGGACTGAGACGACGCACACACAAACACACACAAATAAACTCAATTACAATAAAAAATAAAAGCTCAATTTGAATCAATTTGTTTTAGTGTCTTTATTGCAGGAAATATGAGCATAGACCTTACAGAAGAACATGGTGCTGTTTGGCATGGTAAATTACTGCTTACTCAATGTGTAGCTGTTATTTAAAATGTTTTATAAAAAATGTAAGTACAAAGACTATTTTGTATTGTACAAAAAAAGACACGTTTCCCATGTTCAAAGGGCATGTTTCACACGTTCCACATACTGCACGTGTCATTTTTACAAGTTTACACACAGTAAATGTGATTATGAACATGTGACCACGTGTTTTTGCACATCTGAAGTTCATGTGATTTTTCTGTAAGGGCAGAAGTAAACAAAGCAGCACTTCTTACTTTTAAATGCGTTACACTATATACACAAATCATTAACATGCAGATATATTCATGTGTTAAATCTCTAACAATAACTGTATATTTTACTGTTGTGAGGAGGAAAATAAACATCTCAATGTACACTCCTCTCTCCTTTTTGTATGTTGTGTACTGTATAGAAAGTGTGATCTAGTACTATTTGTTTTTGGAGGTGGGAGTGCTTGTGTAGCCCCTGTTTTGTTGCCTCTGTGTATTACTGGTGTTATTGACTTGCCCACTCTTTCCTGTTTATTTGTTAAATAAATTAATGATTCATGTGAATGATGGTAACGCTCCTGAAATATTCATCCAGATATGAAAACACATCTATACGTGGTCTTATTTTCCTCTCACAGTGACAAAGATTTCATATAATCCGTGCTTCCTCGTCCACAGGACATTCTTCAAAGGGGCACGCTATGCTCCGTCAGCTCTCTAAACAAACTCATCCTGGAATATAACCTTCTTCAGACCAGGTGATGTTCAGAGAATAAGTAGATATGGCTACAGTACATACCCTGAAAGTTTCCTCTGTTTTTAGAACCGAAAGTTGAGGTTCTCCATTAACTCTGAGTAAGCTTACCCAGTCGCATAACCTGCTTTCTGGAATACCCCCAGGTGTTATTGACTTGCCTCCTATTCTGTTCTGTGATGTTATATAAACTGCCTGAAGGCTGACTTCCTGGGCTTGTGGAGTCAGTGACTATCCCACTGCTGCCTTGTTTCTGCTGAGTGTAATCATCATCCACAATGCTTCCTGTCTTTTGTGTGTATCTTTGTTCTTTCTGCAGTATAGCGAACTCAGCTTCCAAAGATAGCTTTATATCAGGTCAATTACCACCAGTGAAGAAACGGTAGTGTTACTGTACACACTGCTTCCTACAATACTGTACATGCTGTTTCCTATATTACAGTACACGTGGTTTCCTCTCTGTTGTGTCTAGTACTACGGTCATATCTGTAAAATCAAAACAGAAAAATAGTTTCAGCACTATATACTGTGTCATTTCTCTTAGCCAGAAGATATGTTTGTAATTATTATTAAAATCATACATCACATTTGATCACATTACACACAGTTTAATTACATAAACACAAGCAATATGGCATAAAAGTAGAATAAACATGAAGGATGAGATTAGAAGTGCAGTGGTATTTCTGTGCAGAACAGAATCAGATCAGGTCAAAGTGCACTTCTATTAAATCAGATCCTCAGAAATCTATTAGCATGCAGTGCCAAGTTACTGTTGGGTTTTAATTCTGATCCTAAATAATGAAGGCATATTCTGTTTTCTTCTGTCAGTATGATTACCAACATGCTGCTGATTTGACCATTTACATTACTCTTACACAACACTCTTAAACTTACATTATATTCTACAGAAACTACACATTATGTACTGTGTGTTAAGTTTACTTACTGTATCTGTCCTCCTGAACACTTCAGTAACTTCTCGAGTTGTGTGACTGAATTTCCCAGTTCATTACCTCTCAGATCCAGATATTTGAGATGTGAGTTTAACTTCAGAGCTGCAGTCAGAGTAGCACAGCATCTATCTGTTATTCTGCAGTAATATAACCTGCAAAGAGAAAGTTTTTAGATTCTTTACCTCACAGGATTAAATAATGATGATGTAGGCATGTATGTAACAATGAGATGCAGAAATATAATAGTAAAGTACTTGTCTACATTGTAATTGTGTATTAGTAAAGATCTGTGTACGGTCTGTGAAAGACAACTCTAAAGTGTAATCCTGCATCATTATAAAGCTTCATTCAGTGTGTTTCATCACTGAGTTACTCACTCCAGTTTCTCCAGTTTACACTCTTGTTTCTTCATTAGATCACAGAGCTTCTCCACTCCTGAGTCTCCTAGTTCACACCGACTCAGATCCAGGTCTCTGATGTGTGATGGATTTGTACAGAGAGCTGAAACCAAATCAGTGCAGGATTTCCCACTTACACTCTTCCATACTCTGCAGAAAAGGAAACAGTGTTTATTCCAACATTAGAGAAAGAAAGGATATAGAAATGACTGAAGTAAGAACACTAACACATTTCTAAATCTCTGGTTTCTGTTCTTCTATCTTATATCCTTTCTTCTGGTTTTTACCAGACTCATAGGGCTGGGTGATAACTAAAATAATAATTATAACCATTAGGGGTTTAACCTCTTTTACTGGTAGCCAAAAAATGGCATTTTTGTCTGTTTTGGGGGTACCTGTGTTCAGTATTGATTTGTTTTGTGATATCACACACCACAGTAGTGGTTAATGGCTCATATGAAAGTTACACTTAATACTTTAAGAATGAGCAGTTATTTCAAGTATTTCTTCTTTTACCTAGCCTACCTGGGGCAATATATTCAGAACTCTTTTTTTTTTAAATTAAAAAAAAAAAATTATTTACGTTTGCCACAAATGTTATATCTTCACAGCAAATGTTGATATCAACCCCATTCCTGATCTCAAAGATGCCCCAAGTACTTGTCCATGAACACCCAAAATACGAGGAAGTTATCTCTAACCACTAAAATTGTGTGTAAGGTTATCCAAACACAGGTTAAAACCTCTCCAAAATGGCACAAAACCTCTCCAAATGGCACCAAACGTCTCCAAATGACATAAAACCTCTCTAAATAGCACAGAGCTTATAAAAATGGCACAAAGCCTTTAAAAATTGCAGACTTTTTTTAAAAAAGGCACAAAATAACCTCTCCAAAAGGCGCCAAACGTCTCAAAAAGACACCAAACCCCTCCAAATGGCAGAAAATGAAAACAAATGGCAGTAGCATGAACATACTTATGAAACATACTTATAAAATATAATGTTTATTAAAAATAGTGCCAGAGCCCCAGGTGAATGAGCACTTGCTCTCCGAATGCCTCAAATGATAGACACACGAGTGACCCCTCTCCTCTGACTTCTTTTGGGGGTAGATAGAGCCCCTCAACTCAATCCACATAGTCTTCCTCCTAAATAAATAAATAGATAGATAGATAGATAGATAGATAGATAGATAGATAGATAGATAGATAGATAAATGAATAAATAAATAAATAAAAAGAAAGCCACTCGGAAATAACTGCTGTGACGCATTCAGGCTTTTTCGGGAGCACGCCGCCTCTATAAGACGCCGATAAATCGCACGCTGAGCGAAAACCAGTAGAAAACTAGCGATCAGAAAAAACTACCAAACATGCAAAAACCTGCTGTATAAAGTTTTGCAGGAAGACCGCTAGAGCGGAGCTGGCATTTACTGAAAGTTTCTCTGCATGGCCCTGTAGCGCTGTGCTGATTGGCCTGTACCCACTGACAAACAACTCAAGACGCACGCCTAAAACGTTTGGTTGTGCTGATTACGCGTTTGATTTTCTCAGCCTCTGAGTGGTCAATCATGTCGAGTTTGGGCTTGTTTGAAAGCTAGAAGTATCTACAATTGGTCCATGTGGGTGTCAATCAAGTTAGACTGCCCGATTAAAATTTAGGAGGCGGGATGTTCAGCATAGCCAAAGCAGAGTAGCGTTTTTTTTTAGATGGTGTCTCAGTTCAGTTTATGGCTAATTACTAATTTCCAGAGGGGTGGGATACCAAAACATTTTGAAGAGGACATTTGTGACTAAATATGGAACTTTGTATTTGTTTTCTTTAATAAAGCTGATTGACTTTATACTGATGGAAATGTGCATGATTTATAAAACCGCAAGCGAACTGGATTTTCGTCTATGTTGGTAATGTAGTAAATGTTTATATAAGTCCGATCTTTGGTTTAAATGTTATAATTTTATTGCGGCAGTTGTATACGGTGTTTTACTATCAAAAAAAGCTATAGTCGTGCTCTCCGATTTATCTCTGTCTCAATGTTTTCGTGGAGAGGTGTAAGTTGTTTGCCCAGCAGGGAGCTCAAACACCGCCCATTTCCCATCCTCCTGCTTACCAGGAGTTAAGCACATAGTCATGAAACTGTACATACAGAAAGCCAACAGTGTCCTGACTAATCTCTTACCAGAACTGCGGTGATAAAATAATTCATTTGTTTATACTAATTGAAAATGTCCGATACGTCGTTTTCCATTCCGCCGGCGGAATGAACGGAAGTGTCGGGACGAAAGGGGTTAACAATATACAACATTTAAATACGATACGATTTCAATACAGAAAAATCCACCGACTGAATATGTGCCTTAGGCTTCCATTTTTAATTGATGAAAATATTTGAGATTATAAAAGTAGGGAAGAGCGGGACACAACCTAACACATTCTGGTTTTCACTAAAGAAATGAACAAATATTTAAGTTAGAACAATAATGTTTTTATAAGCAACATCTCTGCTGCAAAAGAACACTAGAGCTTTGTTTCTAGCTCCTACTGTTCATGTACAATTCCACTGAAAGTGACGGGATGTACAGTGTTATAACTTACCCCACGGGTGGGTTCATTGGAACAGACAGAGGGTGAGATGGAACACTTGCTAGAAAAGTCTGATAAATTACTTCCAACAAAGTTAATTCTATACAATTCTATATTATATAAAACAAATAGATTTTCTAACCCAACTGATAAAATCAATTTGGCAGTTTGGTTAGAAAATATGTAAATATGTGTGTGTATGTATCAGAATTTCCATTAGCTGGAAAGTACTGTTTTTTGAGTGTTAAAAATTCAAAATGTCAGATAAAATAAAAAAATTGTCGGACACAATGTCCGGTAAAAATATTAACACGAAGCAGACGTTAGATAAAGTACACTGCAGACCTACATAAGATCTCTGTCTGCGCAAAATATCTTTTTTAAAGTTTCTCTCCATTTTCTGCTTTTCAGCAGACCCATTTCACACACACACACACACACACAGACACACACATACATACATACATACATACACATACACACATACATACTCACACATATACATACACACACACAAGTAGACTTGTGCTAACAGCTGACGCTTGACCACGCCCCTGTCCCCACAATCACATATACTATGCACAGTTCAAAACGTTAGAGTGTAAAATAAATAGCAAAATGAGATGACCAGATTTTTCTAGTTTGTCCGGTAAACTTTATCATTCCCGGACACGTTGGCCAGCACCAACATTTCTTAGTGGAAACTTTGATATGACAAAGCGATCAGTTGACAGATATTACACGTCAAACTGTATATGAATACTGACATGAGGCTGTGGGTCAAACATTTTTAGTAAACAAGGAAGGACAGCAGATAAACACTTTTTAAAACCTTTCTCTTTTCCTTTTGAAATTTTTACAAACAGATGGAAATAAATTCCCTGAGCACTGGCAACAGTGTAAAATTTCCTGCCCAGTGTTTTTAACAACACAATGAACAGGTCAACACAGTTCTACTGTTCATCACAAACATGATAAACATCGCGTTTATACACTTCAGTGCACAGTTTATGCTCCCACCCCTTACAGAAGGGTTTTATTACTCACTGTCTCATTCTGTCAATAAAACCTCTCAAGAAATCTATTCTTTTTATTTTATATGAGAGAGAATTAACTTCTTGTTGTTTATTAAAGGCAGTTTAGTTGTAGCGCTGTGTAACAACTAACCCCACAGTATGGAGGTTGTACTTAAGCCTATCTAACACGTGCTGTCAGTTGGTCACATGTTACAAAATGCTGCTACGTTGTAGGCAAGAAGATGGGGATTAAAGTAATATAAGGTTGGAGTCTGAAATTTACACACAGCTCAGAAACCAAAATAAAACCCTTTTTGACACAGATTTGATGAGAACAAGGAGAAACTTTGATGCAGATCGTCACTCGTAAATGTGGTAATGTGGTCAGAAGTACACGCTGCTTGACCTTGTGTAATAACATAAAAAGTCCATGTTACATTTTACCCTGCGTTACGTCGTTCCCTGCTCTCCCCGACAATATTTACACCTTAATGCTGGTGTTTACGTGATCAGTTCAGACTCTCACACACATAAAAACAAAACATTAAATATAATGTAAGAAAATGAAACATGGTTAAGCTGTTACTGGCGTGACTCTCAAGGGGGCGTGTCTGAAGCACAAGGGGGCGTGTCTGAAGCGTGGGCCTTTTCTTATTCTGTTGTTATTTAGTCGTTCTGTCAGTGTCACCTAGCTCTCTGTAGCACTACATGTGTTTCTGAGTCCTGCATTCTCCAGTACTGAACATGAACTTCACAATCACTGCACTGATTTCTCTGTGTGTGTGTGCGTGTGTGTGTGTGCGTGTGTGAATGTGTGTGTGTGTGTGTGTGTGTGTGTGTGTGTGTGTGTGTGTGTGTGTGTGTGTGTGTGTGTGTGTCTGTGTGTGATATTAACTCCAGTGTATTTTATACGTATTTGACAGAATTTTCCAGCTTCTATGTGCAGATGACTGTAGGATCTAGTGTGCTAGTGTATTTTCTTCTGGAAAAACATCATACTCAGGAGAAATGTTTTTTTGTTTTTTTATATCCCAGTACCGTCTCCTGATTCGAGATAAAAAGAAAGTTACTTACTCAGAGGAGGAAGTGTAGGTCTGATTAAGTTTAAATGTTTACAGTATTTTTGGTTAGATGCTGTGTTTTTATTTGTAAGATGTAAGTATGAAGGCTATAACGCTGTAGTGAATATAGATAAAATGTAAAAAATAATTTGGGTAATATTAGACTAATTTAAATTTACCAGATGTTTTCCTTCTCAAAAAGAGTGATTAGTGTCTGTCAGGGATTAGTGCTGTTACGTGTCAGTCACTGCAGATCAGATATTATCACTTTAGTAGTGCAGAGACAATGTATGTCACTGTTAGAAGATTTGTTGTCTTGTGGTTTGTTTTCTGGTTTAAACTCCAATATAAAGCACTGAGAATGAAAAGAAACTCAGATCAGGAGTCGGGAAAAGCAGATTTTGTGTTTTTCTATATTTTAATCTTTATTACTGATAATAAATCTAATCTAGAGAGCAAGTTAGACACATTAGTTAGACATTACTAGCTAGGACTGGTAAGAGCTTTGTTCTGGTTAGTGCTTTTTATTATAAAGCTGTTTCATCACATCACTGAGTTACTCACATCAGTTTCTCCAGTTTACACTCATGTTTCTTCAGTAGATCACAGAGCTTCTCCACTCCTGAGTCTCCTAGTTTACACCAACTCAGATTCAGCTCTCTGATGTGTGATGGATTTGTACAGAGAGCTGAAACCAAATCAGTGCAGGATTTCTCATTTACACTGGTCCATAGTCTGCAGAAGGATTGAAGAAAAGATAATTAGTGCCTTATTAAAAAATGAAATCTACATGTATAATGTGTGTTCTATGTCGTTCAAGTTATTCATTATGGGTTATTGGGTTATTATTAATCCATTTAGAATGAAATCTATAATTCAATAAAATGTAGATATTTTCTGAATACTTTCTGAACCCACTGTATATACCTAATACACTGTAGTTTTATAAAATTATTTATAATCATTTAAATATATTAATACATATTCAGAAAGTATTTCTAAATGAATTATAAATGACTGAATAATATTAAACTGCTAAAAGATTATTAGTGTTATAATAAATTTGGTCTATTTAAGGTGTACAGGTTAATTACTCACTTTAGTTTCTGCAGGTTACATTTAGGATTTTTCAGGAAATCAGACAGATTTCTCACTCCAGACTCTCCTGGTTTATTCCAGTTTAGATTCAATTCTCTCAGGTGTGAAGGATTTAAAACCAGAGCAGAAGTCAAATGTGAACAGTCATTCTCTGCAATACTGCCTTCTTTATACAACCTGGAGAAAGAGAGAGAGAGAGAGAGAGAGAGAGAGAGAGAGAGAGAGAGAGAGAGAGAGAGAGAGCGAGACAGAGAGAGAGAGGAGAGAGAGAGAGCGAGAGAGAGGGAGAGACAGAAGGAGAGAGAGGGAAAGAGAGAGAGTGAGAGAGAGAGAGATCCTGATCTCTGATTACTGTCTGTGTAGTGTTTCACCAGTTCTCCTGTTTTCTTCCACCATCCAAAAACATACAGAAAGGTGGACTGACTACACTAAATTGCCCCCTAGGTGCTCACCCTGAGCAGGATAAAGCACTTGAATGAAGGAATGAGTACACACACTCACAGCCTCACCAAAACTGGGCAGAAGATTGGAAAAAACACCAGGTGATGGTTTCCCAATCCTCATCTGTCCAGTTTGGGTGAGTCTGTGTCCACTGTAGCCTCAGATGTGGTCTTCTGCTGTTGTAGCCCATCCTCAAGGTTTGATGTGTTGTGTGTTCTGAGATGCTTTTCTGCTCAGCATGTTTGTAGAGAGTGGTTATTTGTTATTTGGTTAAACTGGTTACGTTCCTGTGTGGAGCAATTCTCTGTCCACTATACAGTACATATAACACAAGTTAAGAATTTTCCAGCAAAGATATACTCACGCTAATTCAGTTGACTCTTCATTCAGGTTTTGAAAAATACCACACGGTATCAGTGAGTGAGGAAAAGCAAAGGTCCAATTTTATTTAGCCCAAGCACATGAGATCCAAACCGTTTGAGACATCCCAAAGAGTGATCTGACTAGCCTGGAGCGGGGCTCCCCTTTTATACAATTGTCCTATGAGCCTCCGCCCCTTGATCTATTTTTAAATACCAATATGTTTAGCTATTCTTGCCTCCCATTCCCCTCATGTCCATATTTGTACAGATTCTGACAACCCTTATATTACATCATTACTCTTTTTCAGCAACCCTTATAATCGTGTTTTATTCATTTCATTTAAAGCTGCTTTGAGACAATGTCTATTGTAAAAAGCGCTATACAAATAAAATTGAATTGAATTGAATTTCCCTAACCCCTTAGGTTCCTATTTCAGTCTTTTCCCAATCCCCTTAAATTCGACCTAGCCCAGTTTGGGTTTTTTAAAACCGTACTTCCCGTTTTGTTCAACACTTGGCTTCCGGTCGTTGGACAAAGAGGATCTCTGTTGCTGCACCTTGGATATTTTTCCGTTTATTTGAATATGGGTGAGTGTTTTAGATTATCTACTTTTAACTGTGACTTGTTCATTTTTACATATTCTTTGTCCCTGTGTTGCTTCCATACATCTTTTGTCCCTTGCCTTCTATGTGTGTGTGTGTTTCCATAGACCTATAGATAGCTCTCTGCTTTTACCTCATTCCCTTCCTTTTTTGGTGGTCCATTCGCTGCTTAATGCTGCCTGTTATTTTGGCTACTAGTGACCAGGTGCACATGGTGAATGCCCTTCTTTACATGCCTCTCTGTGTCTCTTGGTATGCAGCTCACAACGTGGGACTTGGTTTCCTATTCGCTGCTCTAGAGGGACTGGAGGGCTTTGATCTCAACACTAGATACAAGCTGTCCCACCTATTTGCGGACCTCGCTCTTTTGGTTGACGTCTTGCGCACTCCCTCTACAACGTCCACTTTCCCTCCTCCTCTACGATATCGGTTGAGCCCAGCTGCTACCCTTGTTCACGCCTCTACTCAGATGGGTCCTGTTGTCAGTACGCCTTCTCTGCTTTCTGCTGATGACTACGAGGCAATGGATTCCCCCAGTACTGACTATTCCTACGACCCGCTGAGCCCAATTTCCTCCCCAGGGCATACTCCTTACCATCCGTCCTTTTCTCCCTCCTACTCTCCTACCAGTCCCTCTTATTCTCCTACTAGTCCTCCTTATTCCCAATAAATGTGGTGACAGCTTACTACTCTTCGTGTCCTGTGGTTTATTTTCTTTATCCGATATACTAAATTATTTACAACATTCCCTCCTCTGAGGCTTTTGGGAAAGCCTCACCTCTTAATTTAAAGGGTACCTATGTATGAATTGGTTCTGGCGCACCTTACGCCCATCTTGGGTTAATTGTCGGAGGGTCAGTCTTACAAAGCCGTACTGCCTCTGTCCATACACCTCCTCTTCTCCTGAATCACTATCCTCACTATCTGAGTCTCTTGCGTTTATAACTTCCACACTACATTTATCGGGATGGGCTGTCAAAAGATCTTGATGTACCTGAGGAAGACTCCCTAGAGCGATGTGGCATGGGGCTTCATAGTAAATTGGTGTTGAGTCAAATTTAGCCTATTACCCAAAAACACTTAAAATTCAACATAGAAGCCAATACTCACATCTACCTCTGAGCCCAGTTGGAGATAGAAAAAAATACACCAGCCATGAGTGAGAAGAAGCAAGGGTCCAGCTTTATTGTTCCATTCCACCACACGAGATCCATACCGATGAGAATTCTCAGAAGTGATCTGATACCCTGAGCTTAAGCTCCAGTATTTATACTGTACTTACACAGTAAATAACCCATATGTTTCAAGAAGACTAGGATTTCACTACCAATAGGGTTAAAAAGAGCTTATCTACCTTACTCTTATGTTCCAGAAAAGGGCTATTCCACTTACACATAGAATCAAAACCAGGGGTTTCAAATTACACATAAAATCAGAACCAAGGGATTTCTAATAACCCAGAAAGTCAAAACCACGGGATTTCAATAACCCAGAGACTCAAAACTAAGGGATTTCAGTAACCCAGAGAATCAAAACCAGAGGATTTCAGTAACACAGAGAATCAAAACCAGAGGATTTCAGTAACCCAGAGAATCGAAATCAGAGGATTTGAATTACCCGTAAAATCCAAAGTGGAGAGACTAAACAATCTAGAGTGACCTTGGTCTTACTATTATCTCGTGGAGGGGGCAGCTTGACTTAGCCACCCTTATAAATGGCTCCTCATGGTTCTCTCTTAAAATTAAGGCCTTCCTTGCGAGACGAGAATCTTCACCATCTGAATTATGAGTAAGTTACATCTCTCTGTATTTCTAGCTTATAATTTATTTTCATGTTTGCTCTATATTTCTTATATATATTTATACTACTTGAAAAGCGGTTTACTGTACTTCCAACTTAATATCATTACAGTTCTACTGTCCTGCATATCCTACTATTCTGTTTTTTAATAAAGAGTATATATATTATTATTATAAGGTATTACCCTTATAATATCTTAATATTCCTTTTTATTATTCTTATAGAGTTATTGTAGTATGTGTGTGAGAGTGTGTGTGTGTGTGTGTGTGTGTGTGTGTGTGTGCGTTATCACTCCTCAGCTCGGCTCGTATACCTCTTTTTGACTTTTTTGACTACTACTGCTCTTAAAGATCTTTAACGTGTAATTCCAATTTGTCAATGTCTGCCTAATCCCGCTTCTATGTGTCTAGGTGCCCGTCGTCAGTCCTTCCTCTCCCCGTTACTGGATCTGGATCTGGATCTGGATCTGGACACTCTTTATCAGCTTATGCATCTCACTGCTGATATCATGGTGCTACTTAACTATCTTTGCAGCACTCCCTCCAGAAATGGAAATGGAAATGCAGGGTTCCCCCCCCCCCCCGATACAGAATCTGCCCCGTGAACGTGTGTGTTGATGCCTCTACACAGCCAGAACCCCCCTTCGGCTTTCAGTCTGAGGGAGATGTCCTCTTCTCTGATCCCGGCCCCGACCCTTCGTCCCTCTTCTCACCTACCAGTCCGCCCCACTCTCAGTGGTCCTCTCACTTCACCTTTGCCGACTTTCCCATGTCCCCAGGATGCACCCCATCCCCCCCCCCCCCCCCGCTCTCCTCCAGACTACGCACCCACCAATCCTGTGAATTACCAATAAAATTACAGTTTACTCATACTAAGTCTCCCTCATGTTTATTTCATGTCATTTTTATCCACAACATTGGCAACTGGAGAATTGGCGATAAGATGCCCCTTCTTCGTTGCCCTGTCCTTAGATATACATAACTCGTCATGTTTTTTCCTCGTTTTATTATGCTTGATAAGCGCTACTCAATACTGATTGTTCTACTGATTACATAAGGTTGCTGAAGCTACCACTACCATCACATAGGTTATACAATATAAGAAACGTATTCCCCTAGGTTTTCTCGGCCAGGTTCTTACAACCTGCAACCTTGTATCCTTCGGGTCTCGCTTTTAGTGTCTCACTAGTGTCTCATGCGCTATTTTGTATTTCATGTATTCAGGGGTGGGCGAAAAAACCTTACATAAGGAAAAATTCCCACCCTGCCAGCCCTTATTAGTGCTCGACAGCGTTCATGACCAAGCCATTGCCTGAATACACTGGTTACTGTAATTGTTTGACATTCAGAACAATTTGTAATTTTAAACAAAGATCGGAAGGTTGACAACAGTCTTTTTCTGTCCTTTTTTTTTTTTCCATGCGGATGGTCTGATGGTCTTCAACCCAGGTGCTTTACGCACCGTTGAGGGCCACCCATAGGGAGAGGTTAGGCTAGCACTTTCACCTAGGGCATGGCTCATCTCATCTTCTTCTAATTCTTTCTGTAGTGTTGGATACTTTATGGAAGGGTCTGGCAGATTTTGCAACGGTCCTTTTTCTCAATCAGGTTCCTTACAGTTGATCAAGTCTTTGGATATTTATGTACAAACACAGCCTTTTGTACTCTTTGATGTTGCACTGACCATTGTCATACTGTCACTGTTATGTATCCCCACAGGTGTTGGTCCTCTTCATCTACACCCAATCCCTCCTCTGTGGATTCAATTTGTACGATAGCTTGTTCCGGGGTGGCTTTCAATAAGTCCAGGACTGTTCTGTGTTCCCGCACAGTATTGCCAGAGCTATGCAGGTAAAACGTGCAGGGTAACCGTAGAACCGATTGTAGTGCACCAGAGTCTGGTTGTCCTGGACTAGTATACCAGAATACGGTCATGTTGGAAAGATCCGCTTTTTCTCGGATAGGCCTTTTTCCGGCCTCTACCTTGTATTAGCAGGTACTGTGTGTAATCTCTGTCTTTTTGTGTGTGATGGGCTTGCAAATGTAACGTACACTTCTACACATCGTCTTCCGCCTCTTGTGTCTCGCTGTTATTTGCATTAGTGGGTTCTGTGTTTGAAGTAACAGGCACTGTCAGGTCAGCAGCGGGGTCAGCAGCAGGAACATATGGGCGCATATCGAAGTACACAGCCTCTGTTTCATTGCCCTGGCTCCGTCGTCTGCACACAACCACCCCCCGTTGAGGCGGAAACACCTCACCCAAAATGACGTACTGGCCAGAAATGTTATTTGTAGTAACAGTGGACACGCCCAATTTGCGAGTGCAAGGTATAATGCAACAGGTAATGAAGGCGAGTAGCAGAAACAATGCCAGCAGCGCAGTGCCAATACGAGCAATCGTTGCCATCCAGCTGCCCGACATCATCCAGGAGAGCCAGGACGGTAGGTGTAGCGCATCACCTTGACCCGAGTTGGCCACATGCTCCCTCTGTAAGGCTTGCAGGCGGTGGAGTACCTTGGACAGGGCCCCCCGTTCACCCGTGTGGAGAGGAATAGCTTCACAGCACTCGGGGCCAATCATTGTGCAGACCCCCTCCTTAGGAGCCCTCATTTGGTCAAGGGCAAAGCAATTCTGGGCCGCCATTAGAGATGTTGCATGAAGTTGGTCCCAGATAAGGCCCAGAGCGCCCAAAGTGTAGTTAATGAATCTCTGCTGGTTGTACCACAAATAGTTAATCCAGGCGATGTTACGAACAACCTGTACTGCAGGGAGCAGGGTGGCGGCAAACCCACTTCCCACCGACCCCATGGCCTTGTATTTCTACGGGACATTCACAGGGGCGCCTGCCCAGTTCAAGGTGACCACCGCGTCGGCTGTCCAGTCCATGTAATTCATGGTATCCGCATCTTTAAGGTATTGACTCCAAAGCGCAGCATCACAGCGTGAGCGGGAGCGCAGAGGAGGAGGCCCAGGGGGGTCAGGCAGTACGATGACACGTGTCTTTCTGTCAAGTCGGACAGGGCACCCCTGCCATTCAGTTGGGAATGTCTGGCAGACCCGGTCCCCCCCGCAGTACCAGAACACATCCGCCACTGCCCGGGTGCCAAAAACCAGGTCCGGTATAGGGATATCAACCCACGCTGGCAGTGCACTAGAATTGTCTGTCGTGGAGTTATGGGACGGACGCACGGGAAAACGCAAATCTTCCGAGGGGAGGGTGAAATTGCAGCGGGATGATAGATTGCCGACGTCATAAATGCCGAACGGGGAGCACACACACAAGGGAAAGATTGGGGGTAACTCCTGGTGGACAGACACAAAAGCAGCATCGTGCGTTTGTAGTGGCTGAAACAAACACGGGGCACTGGCATTCCGCATCCAGTCAGGGCCATAGTCCATGGAAAGAGACCGTGGTCCCAGTAAACAGACCGTGGGACACAGGAACTGTTCTGTATATGGAGTGGAGAGACATTCGGCGATGTCGCCTAGAGGAAACATGAGATGCGGCGCAGATGCCCGGTCATGGCAGACCAGGCATGAACGATCCGTGACAGCCCTGGCAGTGTGGAACATCCAGGTGAGATACAGGTTAGTTTGATCCTCAGTCAAAGGTGTGTCGGCTGTAGACAGAGAGTAACGTTGCAGTTTCATGAAGGCATCGGCATGAATGAGTTGCACACCCATGGGGACAGAGGCCTGATGAGAGAACAAAGGATTTTCAGACCCACGGGTAGCACAAGCAGTGGCTGTACAACGAAATGTGAGACAGGGCAAGGCACCAAAGGCATTCGAGGGGACGGGGTGTGATTGGTTGAAGCGACACCACCAACTCGTTGGGGTCCCCGTGATCTTGAGGTGACCGATAGTAAGGTTCAGGGAGTAGTAACCGGCCTCGTAGAAAGCTACATGTGGGTTACCATGAAGCAAAGATGCCTGATAGGCAAGTGTAACCAAGTTCAGAGCACAAAACATCTCGCGGGAATGAACAGTCGACAGGGTGGCTATATACAGGAGTGGAACCTCCACTATGGATCGAGGGGGACTGCCAACTCCGTCAGGGTGACCTTGATAACATGACGTTATGCGACGTGTTCCGAGGCTCTCTATCTTTTGGCCAAACATAGATGATGAAAGAATGTCCTTTTTTAGGTGGTCTGCTAGGCGTTTCGCTGGGTCGGCGTCGAGATCACTTAGTGAGATACGACCTCCTTGTGCATTTCTCTTGCGTCGTCGAGGTGGTCTCGGTGTGGGCGTGCCAGGGGGGAGTACTGAGGTAGTGACAGGTGCATTGGCCCCAGGTGACATGGTACTTGTCGGGGTGTAACTAGATCCGGGGGTGGAAACAGGAGTGTCTTCAGGCTTGTGGAAAGGTGCATATACAAGCAAAAGAGCCATAGTCAGACCTGCCACCAGGACCACGGCCCATACTACAATGATAGCCTTGTCGTTGCTCATGAGTCTATAGGGAGGAGCCGCCATCCGGGGGCTCGGCATGGTCGTGTACAGGAGAGGGTCCTGCTGTGCTGTCCGAGAGTAAGGCAGGGGGACTTAGGCATGGACCCAAATCCATGAAATCTATAGTCTCATATGGCACGGATGGCTGGACAGGTGGGTCGGCCGAACTTTGTATTATAGAGGCCAAATCAGCTGAGATAGAGTGCAAGTCTTCAATCTCCGTGGGAGGAATCGGCCGTGTTTCCTGGCCCGCTGGTGCCCCCTCAACTCCTGATGGGCCAGCTGCTTCCCCAACTGTAGTGAGCTCGTCATTGGACCAGCCTTCACCAGGACTGGAGATGGGGCTAGGGGTCTGTCGATCTGCCCGTCTCTTGGTCTGTGCCCTTGTACCTTGCGCAGGGCTACGATCTTCTTCAGCACCACTATCACTGTCCGTGCTGGAGTCAGTAGCCGAGTAGTCAGGAGGCTGGGCCGGGTGAGTCTTTCCTGACGCTGAGGGCTGCTCGCCAGGGGGTGACGGCTGTTCGTCAGTTGATTCACGAAGTAGTCCCTGGTCCCTGGCCAAATCCTCCTCGGCTACAGTGGTTCAAATGATGAACCAGTGGGGTCGTCCTGCTACTTTGACCGCCGTCGGGGTGGCAGCCACTACTTCGAAAGGCCCTTCCCTTCGTGGCTCTAGAGAGTTCTTTCTCTTGAAGACCCGGATCCAGACGTGATCTCCTGGATCGATTTGCCTCACCTGGGGCACTTCCTCGCCGCGGACCGCCTCTTGAACCTGCGAATACAAGTGTCTGTGGATTTGTGTGAGGGTGCGTATATAGTTTTTCATTTCACCCTCCAATTGTTCTAACGAGGGGCCTGTATACGGGGCACGTGTAAACGCCATGGGCATCGGGCGCCCCGTCAACATTTCGTGGGGCGTAAGGTGCGTCACGCTGCTAGTTTGGGAGCGCATTTTAAGTAGGGCTAAAGGTAAGGCCTGTACCCAGGTTAGTCATGAGCTGTCACATATTTTTGCCAATTTACTTTTCAATATGCCGTTGACCCGTTCTACCATACCCTGGGACTGGGGATGATACACACACCCCAATTTGTGCTCAATCCCCAGTGCCTTGGTAATTAATTCAATGGTCTGATTAACAAAGTGAGCTCCATTGTCAGAGCTCAGATAGTCTGGGATGCCAAAGCGTGGAATGACTTCTCGACAGAGAAACGGCGGATTTAGCATCTTCTCTAGAAGTGGCCGTAGCTTCTACCCATCTACTAAAGCGGTCCTCTACCACAAATATGTAGCGTTTTGATTCTTTCCTATTCTCGGCCCCCATGTCCACATAGTCCATCATCAAATGCCTGAACGGACCCATTGGCGGCGGAATGTGTCCTAGAGGTGCGGTGAAACTCTTCCGCACATTGTTTCTTATGCACGTTTCAGTTATTGAGCGCCTGGTCCACCGCACCCGCCAAATACGGCGACCACCACTCTTGTCTTATTTTCTGGATTGTCTCTGCTCTGTTGGTATGGTCAAGACCGTGGGCGTCTTTTATCAGTAATGGTAAAAGACTAGCAGGGGCCACACACATGCCATCGATGCTACGCCAAAGGCCAGTTCCCTTATCCTTTTTTGCCCCCCATTTTATCCATGTGGAGAGCTCTGCTTCCCCGGCTGTGTTCTGCACTTCCACTATCTGTGCTATGTTGTCCTCCATTGGGTGACGGACTGAGATCTCGTCTGGCTGCGTGAGTGCCATCATCTGGGTCGGTCCAACCGCGGCTTTCTTGGTGGCTTCGTCTGCCAATGCGTTCCCTTTAGTAATAAAAGAGCCATCTGTTTTGTGAGCTTTACATTTGATAATAGCTACCGCTGATGGTAAGTTCATAGCATACAATAAGTCTGAGATTGCCTCTCCATGGGTCATAGTAGACCCGTCAGCTTGTTGGAATCCCCTCTGTGCCCATATAGGACCGAAAACATGGCACAACCCATGTGCATAGGCAGAGTCTGTGTACACATTGCATTGTCGTCCACTGCCCAATTTACAGGCAGCTGTCAAGGCTTTTATCTCTGCCAGCTGGGCCGAACACGGTTGCAGAAGGGGAACGCTCAAGACTACCCTAAACCCCGGGGGAGTTTTGTCTGCTTCTATCACGGCGTAACCTGCCCGATTCCCTTCATTGGTACGGAAACAGGACCCATCTACAAAGAATGTGCGTTCCGCATTGTGCAAAGCATCAGTTTCTAAATCAGGGCGCGCCTTCAAGAATTTTTCAGACTCATTGACACACTCATGCGGTTCTCCATCTAGGGGCGTCATCATCTTTTCCGCTGGATTAACCGTAGTGCATCTTTCAATAGTTAATTCAGGGGCTGAGAGTATGGAGTCATAACCTGTACGTCACGAATTGGTTATTCCAAAATTCTGACTGGTCAAAAGTGCATGAAGCGCATGAGTTGTGTACAGGGTGACCGGATGCCCCATCGTAATTGAGGATGCCTCCTGATATGCGAATGCTGCTGCCGCCAATGAACGGTAGCATGGTGGCATGCCTCTTTCCACATTGTCAAGTGCCGTACTGTAGTAGGCTATAGCTTGTCTTCCTTTACCTTGTTGTTGCTGGGTCAGTACGGCGGTCGCATATCCTTTTCTTTCCAAAACATACAAATGAAACGGTTTTCTATAATCTGGATTAGTGAGGGCTGGTGCCGTGGCCAGCGCTGCCTTTATATCTATGAAAGCCGCGTCTCCTTCAGGTGTCCACTCTAACTTGGCATTCGGTTGCGTATGGTCTGCTGCTTTAATCATGTCTCGTAAGGGTTGGACTCTCAAAGCAAATTCACATATCCATGGACGACTAAATCCCGCCATACCCAAAAAGGCCAACATCTGTCTTACTGTCTGTGGCCTAGGGGCCTTACTAATGGATTCCACATGTCTGGGAGCTATTGTACGGCTTTCTCCTTCCAGATATACCACTTTGGTTTTGCAAAACTGCAGCTTTTCCCGGCTGACTTTGTGGCCATTGTCTGCCAGTAGCCGTAATACTTTTAGCGAATCTCGTTGACATTCTTCCTCTGAAGAACTGCATATCAGGAGGTCATCGACATATTGCAAAACCGTGGTAGGTTTCCATTCCCGTACCTCCTTTGCTTGTTTCACCATGGGTCCCACGTCTTTTGGCTCAAAACCGCGTGCTACCATGAGGGTGACATGGGGAGTGGCTTCTTTTTCCTGGTACCAATTCATTATCCTATCTGGGAGTTTAATTATCGCCGCCACCCCTTGAGGTCCACAGACCACATCCAGCGTTTTGATGTCCATTCTCTGTCCCTGTTCCATTTCCTCCCATAGTTGTGCGTAGTCCTGGTCTTGCCCACCTTTATCGTATTTGATGGTACAGTGCAGCGGAGCGCTCGCTTCCCAGTACTCTGGTTGCATATATTGGACCCACGATTGCCATTCTTGATACTTCCTCCATAGTTCTGACTGATGTAAGTGTTGTGGATAAAAATGACATGAAATAAACATGAGGGAGACTTAGTATGAGTAAAAAGTAATTTTATTGGTAATTCACAGGACGGGTGGGTGCGTAGTCTGGAGGAGAGCGAGAGGGGGAAGAAAATGGGGTGCGTCCTGGGGACATGGGGAGTTCAGCAAAGGTGAAGTGAGAAGACCACTGAGAGTTGGGCGGACTGGTAGGTGAGAAGAGGGACGAATGGTCGGGGCCCGGATCAGAGAAGACGACATCATCCTCGGACTGGAAGCTGGAGGAGGGCTCTGACTGTGCAGAGGCGTCAACACGCACGTTCACGGGGCAGATTCTGTATCGAAGGGGGGGAACCCCGCATTTCCATTCCTAGGGGGGGTGCTGCGAAGATAGTTGAGTAGCACCATGATATCATATTGTCACTACATGATGCGGAAATACTAGTTCATGCATTCGTCACCTCTAGATTAGATTATTGTAATGCCATACTGTCTGGATGTTCCAGTAGGAATATAAATAAGCTCCAATTAGTCCAGAATGCAGCTGCTAGAGTCCTAACTAGAACTAGAAGATACGACCATATCACACCGGTATTATCAATACTGCATTGGCTCCCAGTAAAATCTCGCATTAATTATAAAATACTCTTATTAACCTATAAAGCACTAAATGGTCTCGCGCCACAATATCTAAGCGACCTTTTGGTTTTATATGATCCGCCACGCCTACTTAGATCAAAAGATGCAGGCTATCTGATGGTACCTCGAATAGTGAAGGCTACAGCAGGGGGAAGAGCTTTCTCTTATAGGGCCCCACAGTTATGGAACAGTCTTCCTATTAGTGTTCGGGACTCAGACACAGTCTCAGTGTTTAAGTCTAAGCTTAAAACGTATTTGTTTACTCAAGTCTACCCTGACTAGATTCTGTTCTACTTTCTCCCTCTCTCCTTTCGCCGAGCCCCACACGAATTTATGGAGATACTAGAGATCCAGATCCTTTCTGCCTCTGGATGGAGCTCAAATCTTCTTTAATTCCAGACTGCTGGGACTACGGCTGCTCTTAACGCCATACAGACTTCATATAAATCCATAATGAACTTTTTCACAATATCTGTTGTTACCCAGATGAGGATGGGTTCCCTTCTGAGTCGGGTTCCTCTCAAGGTTTCTTCCTCTTAAAACATCTTAGGGAGTTTTTCCTTGCCACCGTCGCCACTCAGTGGCTTGCTCAGTTGGGATAAATTCACACCTTTAATATCTGTATACCGTGTTGATATTTCTGTAAAGCTGCTTTGAGACAATGTCTATTGTAAAAAGCGCTATACAAATAAAATTGAATTGAATTGAATTGAATTGAATATCAGCAGTGAGATGCACAAGCTGGTAATGAGTGTCCAGATCGAGATCCAGATCCAGATCCAGGTCCAGTAACGGGGAGAGGAGGGACTGACGACGGGCACCTAGACATACAGAAGCGGTATTAGTCAGATGTGGATAAATTGGAAAAACACTTTAAAGATCTTTAAGAGTAATGAGTAATACACTATGGTTGATAGAGTCAAAAAAGTCAAAAAGAAGTATAAGTATACGAGCTGAGGAGTGCTACCACACACACACACACACACACACACATACCCACACACTCTCGTACAGTCAAGGGCGGGCAAGTAGACATAACACACACACACACACTCGCCCTCTCACACACATACTACAATAACTTTATAAGAATAATAAAAAGGAATATTAAGATATTTTAAGGGTAATATCTTATAATAATAATATATATACTCTTTATGAAAACCAGAATAATAGGATATGTGGGACAGTAGAGGGGTAATATAATGATATTAAGAAGTAGGAAGTACAGTAAACCGGTTTTTCAAGCAGTATATATATATATATTAAGAGATATAGAGCAAATATGAAAGTAAAATATAAATTAGGAATACAGGAAAATATAACTTACTCTTGATTCAGATGGTGAAGATTCTTGTAGATTAAAATTCTCGTCTCGCAAGGAAGGCCTTAATTTTAAGAGAACCATGAGGAGCCAGTTATAAGGGTGGCTGGGTCAAACTGCCCCCCCTCGAGATAACAATAAGACCAAGGTCCCATTACATTGTTTAGTCTCCTCCACTTTCTATTCTCTAGGTAAATCAAAACTGAAGTTTCTGATTCTCTGGGTAACTGAAAACTCTGGTTTCTGATTCTCTGTGTAATTCAAAACTCTGGTTTCTGATTCTCTGAGTAACTAAAAACTCTTTTGGTTTTTATTTTCTGGGTTATTAGAAATGCCTGGGTTCTGATTTTATGTGTAAATTAAAACCCCTGGTTTCAATTTTATGTGTAAGTGAAATAGCCCTTTTCTGGAACATGAGAGTAAGGTAGATGAGCTCTTTTTTAACCCTATTGGTAGTGAGATCATAGTCTTCTTGAAACATATGGGTTATTTAGTGTGTAAATACAGTATAAATACTGGAGCTTAAGCTCAGGGTATTGGGATCACCTCTGAGAATTCTCATCGGTGTGGATCTCGTGTGGTGGAACGGAACAATAAAGCTGGACCCTTGCTTCTTCTCACTCACGGCTGGTGTATTTTTTCTATCTCCAACTGGGCTCAGAGGTAGATGTGAGTATTGGCTTCTAAGTTGAATTTCAAATGTTTTTGGGTAATAGGCTAAATTTGAGCCAACATTTGGCACCCCAGATGGGACTGGGCTAAGATCTATATGTCTGGAATCTCTCCCGTGGGACTTCGCTCTCTAAGCAACAGATAGGCCGTATAGGAAAAAGGCATTGCAGACGCCTGTTATTTCAAAGCTCTGTTTTAGTGGTCTGTTGTTACGATTGGGAAGCCCCGGGGTGGGAAGAAGGACTAAGTGGGTCTCCAAAAGAACCTTGAGTGAGTGAGAAGAGGTAAGAGAAGTGTAGATTGTAGAAGATTGTATGTTTTGTAATTGTATAAGGTTCATAAGACTGTGTAATGGAATTGTATATGTGTTGTGTGAGTGAAAGTCCTGCAATACCGCTGGAGGAAGGGAAAAAAGGTAGAAAAAAGGTAGGAAAAAAGAGAAGAGAAATAGAGAAATACTCCAGGGAAAAGGAGGCCTCAGACCCCAGATACCGGCTACTAGACTAGACTAGCAGACTAGTGGCGGCTGCATTGGTGGGGACCCCTAATACCGCTGGAAAAAGATTAGATAAAAGATAGATATATTAGATTCCAGGGCTGGATAGAGAGGGGAAATAAATCCTGGGGCCCAGGTCCGGGTCGTGCAATACAGCATGCCCGGTGTATGAATGGAATGTGTACTAACAAATGTGTGTGCTTATAATACATGTGCTTATAATATGAGTGCGGTGTGAGAGCGTGTAAGTTTGGGAGACAGGGAAAAATGTATTTATTAGTGCTCTGAACATGAGCTCCATACATAAAGAGATATGTGTGTTGGATAAGTTGGATAAGATTTAGAGAAAAGAAAATTTTTTTTTGGAGAAAGTTGGATTTAATTTGTATGACTGTAAGCTGGTGTGGAGGTGCTTTATACTTTGAAAACCTCATGTAGTAACATTAATAGGTGTAATAATGTGGAATACAATGTGTGTATGTGAGCTTGCCGGCGTTGTTGATAGAAAGGGGTGTATGTGTGTATTCCTGTCTGTTCTTATCTGCGTGTCTGTGTGCGGGAGGAAGGAAAAAAGGAAAGGAGAAAAAAAAAAGAAAAAACAAGGAAAGACAATACTGTGTGTGTGTGCTCTTCAGAGTGAGTTTGGTAATGCAGAGCATTGTGAGTATCTTGCGGTCTTCGAATATTTGAATCCGGTACAAACTTTCGGTGAGTCGGCGGGACTGTGTGTGTTATAATTAATTTGGTATCAATAACTGTATGAGTGTTTTAAAAAAAATTGGGGAGCATGCACGAACATGGTAAATATTTTGGACATCTGTCCGACTGCCCATTGTGTAAATAAGAATTACTAGACCTGTAATATATAACAACATATCCCCAGATTGTGTGATCCAGGAACAGGAAAATTGAAGGTGGGAGAAAAGTGTATATTGACGGGCCATTATTGAGAAATGAGTGAGTTAGTCCATTTGGACCTTTTATTTTTATTCTATAAATTACGAATGTGATGTCTAGGTAAAAGCCCCAAAAATGACAATAATAATATACTGTTTTTTGCGAAAGCTGCCACAAGGCCTGCACAGGTGAGGTCCCCAACTCAGGACGGGGAAAGCAGCCGGCTGCGGCATCCACAGGGAAACAATGGAGCCCGCGTGAAAGAGATACAAAACTCTGCAGGAGTAAGTGAAATTTTGACCTGGATAAAACGGGGGGCTCAAAAAGAGGTGGGTACGGGGATATGGCGCAGTGTAGAAGGGTTGTGTATAGCCCCAGTCAGCCTCCTCCCACGCTTGATCAAAGAAGCCCATGGCGTGGATCATGTCAATAAGGCCGAAATGATCCGGAAAATCCGTCAGGAGTGGTGGTCCCCTCAGCTGGCCTCTCAGGTGGACCAAGTGTTGAACGCATGTGCTGTGTGCATCAACCACAACGTGCGAAAGAACCTTACCACCCCCTTAGGACATATTCCCCCGCCGACGGGACCGTTTCGGCATCTAATGATGAGTCATATAGACATGGGAGCGGACTTCCAGGTAGATGGGAAACGCTACCTTCTGGTGATAGTGGACCGCTTCAGCCGGTGGGTGGAGGTAACTGCTTCTTCTGAGGAGGATGCGGAGTCCGCAGCTAAATTTTTATGTTGTGAGGTCATACCTCGATTCGGTATCCCTGATTTTTTGAGTTCAGACAATGGCATCCACTTCATAAATAACGTCCTCAAGAATGTTGCATCGGTCTTGAAGATTGATCATAAGCTAGGATGTGTATATCATCCTGAGTCCCAAAGCACGATGGATCAAGGGTACCGCACCCTAACTAATAAATTGGCAAAAATATGCGATGACTCACACCTAAACTGGGTCCAAGCCTTACCACTGGCATTGATGAAGATACGATCACAGACCAATCGTATGACGCACTTGACTCCTCATGAAATGCTTACTGGGCGCCCAATGCCTATGGCATACACCGAAGGTCCATACACAGAGCCGTCTGTGGCCCAATTGGAGGGCGAAATGCAGGATTATATGCAAATCCTCACTCAAATCCACAGACAGTTATATTCACAGGTTAGAAAAGCAATCCATGGTGGGGACGGGGTACCGGAGTATGTACGTCTAGTGGCACCCGGGGATAGAGTACACATTCATATGTTCAAGAGGAAGAGCCCCCTCGGGGCACGTCAATAAGGACCCTTCACTGTGGTCGCTGCAACAGCCTCGGCTGTGAGAGTTGAAGGGAGAGATCATTGGTATCACTTGAACCAGTGCATCCGTGCTGGAGCAGGTACGGGACGGCGAGGACCAGCAACCCCAGGCCCTGCCACTACAGGGCAGCCCATGGAGACGGAGGTGTTAACCGACAGGGACAGCGACTCGGATGCATCATTTATGGGTCCGGCCTACGGCACTCGAGCCCAGGCTAAGCGACGGGCTGTGGAAGTGCTGGATAGACCGGCCCAGTCGGATGCCGGTAGCCCAACCGGCTCTTCGCTCCTCTCCTCTCCATACGATGATATTGACCCTGTTATCTCGCCCCTAGTTGAAGCGGGAGTCGTAGCTGCTGTCCCGCTAATAACCCCACCAGAGGAGGATTTGTTATCAACACTCGCCACTCTCTGGCAATCTGATAACCTTGACGACCCCGCCATGCCTATGAGCACTATTGATTTGGATATGCTGCAGGCCCTTGAGGTACAGTTAAGCATACCTCCTGAGCTCCGGTCTCCTCAGGGATCTTTACACACTCCCCTACCATCGGGTCGAGAGAACACTGGTTTAGCAGAGTAGCTAGGGGTTAGGGTGCCTTATACCACAGGGCTAATAGCGTGCCTGTTCTTTTTCTGACCAGATGGTGATGTTCAGAAGGACATACCTTCATTGTATAATTTACTGATCATACCCCTGACTGCATACAGTCCTACATATAGATCGTGACCGGTCAACAGCATGCGTGCTCCACAGCCTTCCTTTAACTGTAGTTGGAATTCGGTGTGATTCCCTGTTTGTAAACTGAATGATGATGGTTATCTAAAACACAGAGCGCGCGAGAGAGGGAGACAGCGCGTGCGAGAGATTTCTTTTTCTTCCCCTTTTTCCAATCCTTTAGTTATCCCACACTCTACATTAAAGTCAAGGTGACTCAATATATATATATATATATATATATATATATATATATATATATATATATATATATATATATATATATATATATATATATGTAAATATATTCCTGTAAAAATTAAAATAAATCAGTATTTTTATCAGTCCGGAGAGAACTTTAATAATAGTTTATGTGTTGTGCGTTGTGCCACATAGTTTCTTCTGCACAGGCATATCGACATCTTTGCCTGACTAATGATAAAATTGATCAGCTGACATGTGAACCTGTTCGTTTTGAGTGATATTAATAAAAAACCCTGAAAAGTAAAACCGACCCGAGGTTACAGTCTCTGGCTGATCCCCGTATCAGGCTAGGTCACATCCTCCCTGTTGAGATAATGTTGAGCCTAAACATTTGGTATCGGTGTATCGGTGATTCTTATACGGGTATGTGTCTATACAATATCTTAAGCAGTGTAAGTGTGGATACTTCTGGCGTGTGGTATTTATGTTGCATAATGCTGAATAATTTCTGCATGTTTTCTCTTTAAATGCTGGTTATGTCCAATAATGAGTAATTAGTAAGATCAGATGGCAGTAGTAGTCTGCACATTTTAAACCCTCTGTAAGGTGTTGTACGCCTGATACAGATGTGATATCTGAGTCCGTAACATTAGAATAAGGTGATGATTTGATTACGTAATGTGGAATTTGGGTTTTGCAGGGAGTACGAGTATCTGGATTAGACAGCCTCGCATAATGGTTTGTTTTGCCGACATGTTGTGCTGATGTGAGTTTGGGAGTTAGTTTAATTACAGTCCCTTTACAACAGTGTAGGTTGAAGTGGTTTGTTTTCCCTGAACCGTAGATTGGTGAATAGAATAGAGTAGTTATGCAAATATATAGATGTGTGTGTGTATATATATACATATGTGGTATACGGTGTGCTATGGATATGTCATACAAAGTATACGAGTTACAATATTTAAATGATACAAAGCAGTGGTCACAAACTCGAGGAAGGGAGGATATACTGCACAATCTGTGAAGTGAATTGAATTGATAAGACGTTATACGGCAGCTGAGAACTGATAAAAACTGAGAGCTGAGAACTGGATGCAGGTATGTGTGAGCTGGGAATTGCAGTCCATGGCAGCCAGCCATGTTTGTGGACCGCAGTGCAGGATGGGAAATGGGGTTTGTGATATGAGTAGATTTAACACTACCTTAATATGGTCAAATACAGTTTAAATGAAATGGATATAATTATAGGACGAATCTTATGCCTTTCACAATTGGGTGCTCAGCCAAGGTTACAAATTGGTGGTAAATTGAAACAAAGTTCATAGATGATAAATTTTAGACTAAGTTAAATACATATTCACATTCCTCCAAAGGGAGCGTTTAAATTACATTTGAATGTCATGTATGAAGGATCTGGATGAAGGATGAAGGATATTTTGAGTGTGGTACAGTTATAAGTTAATGAGAGACAACATGCATGTACATGCATGTATACCATTTAGACTCAACACTATTGTTGTACACATAAAACCAAATTCACTAGGTTGCTTTGAATGAAAATTAGGGGGATAAAAGTGACTAGAGGACTGTAAATACATATCTAGAGATCTCAACCTCATTTACTCTATTATTGGGATTATCACACGTTGGCACAGGTGGGATATTAATATGTTAGGTTAGTGTACACCACAAATTTTTAGACTAAAGGAATTTTGTTCTCCTTTCTCAATATCTTTCTGGTAAATGAAAATCAGGAAGGGATAAGAATGTATCATTGCCAACTGCGATTGTATTGTTGAAGTAAACAGACTAGAACTATTTTACAGGATAACTATACATGAGAGTGGAAAACCCCTTTATGAGAGGTGTTATTCGTGTGATTAGAACAGTAGAGGTTACTTTAGTAATTTTTAAATGATTTGATAGACCAACATTATTTAATCTCTGCAGCAATATTTCCTGATTCACTGTGTTGAGAGCCTCTTCTAAATCAACAGACAGGGAAGTGCAGAGGGTACCGTGACATTGTTTTAAGACTTTCAAAACAACAGTTGTGCTGATATGTTTATATGACCTTAGACTTCTTGCAGACTGATAACATATGAACGGTTCACTGAAAAGGGTTTCTACAAGGGACAGGAGGCTTTAGGATTGGACTGTAATGATTTAATATAGTTGGATGTCCCTGATTTAATGTAATAAATGAAATAAATAAATAAATAAGAAAGCTGATTTCCAAATTTCTGGTATAACCCCGTTGTCAAATAAAGATTAAAATGATAAGTTAAAAGAGATGAAATAATATCAACTGCTAAGTTTAGAAATACAGACTCCACACAATCCGGGCCTTGTGATGTGTTTATATCGAACTTGAGTGATCTGTAAACATCAGAAGTCTTAATACTTTAAAGAAAAAAAAAAAAAAAAAAAAAAAAAGAAAAAAACTGAACTCCTCATTTTGAATTGTTTTTGAATGGCTTTCTGCATTATTAAAATCAGGGTATAGTAAATCACAATAAATATTCACCGTTTTAAGGCCTAGATCTGATGCATAAATTGAACATTTAATGATGGGTTTTGCAGTTGTGTGTTCCCAGTTGTCTGTCTCCAGTTTCCAGTACTATTGTCCTGTAAACAATATCTTCGATCCTCAGAAAAGGATGAAGGGACATGCCCACTTAGTCTAACATTATTACAGCAAGCTGTAATAACAAATGCGATAAGTTCTGCAACACAACCAACCCACCCAGTAACCATTATCTATAGTATGATGTATATAGAATATATATATATATATATATATATATATATATATATATATATATATATATATATATATATGTATATGGATATATATGTGTATATATATATATATATATATATATATATATATATATATATATAAAAAAATATATATATATATATATATATATATATATATATATATATATATATATATTTATATATATATATATATATATATATATATATATAAGATGTCCCAACTGTAACCTGTAACCGTAATTCCATTCCACATGATATTATTCAGCGCTTTTCCAATCAGCGCGATCAGCGGTTTTTTCCAAGTGACTGCATGTGAGAGCTCAAGGCTGTTACTCCCCTTAACATGCCTAGATCAGTAGTACACCTGGAAGCGTCTCCTTTGGAGGCTGTGGGCTCCCCTGCGGTGTACTCCTCTGTGGTCATAGACTCCCTTGCACGCTCCCAAGGCCGTCAGGACAGGATTGGGGTCATCCTCCGCCCCATAAAAACATAACAAATGTTCCTGAACGTTATCAAGTATGGTCTGCAGTGGATCACTGATTGCTCACTAAAGGACAACATCCTGAGATCCGGGTGTTCTTTGGACAAGCCTGACATTGAATGGACTTATGCTTTGTACCTGAACTATGGCTGGCAAACTACAACAAAGACTGTGTCTTACATGTGACTGAAAGGGGGGGTGATGCTGGGGGGGGTCCCGGCTCAGGAGAGTGGGGCGCTTACAGGGCTGTAGTTTATGTATTGAAAACATTGGATTTGGTGGCACAAGGATTGCCAGGCTGGAGATGCTCTCTTAGTGCAGATCACTGGGAAAATTGCTCTCTCACACATCGATCTTACATTCATCACACCAGGTCATTTCTATTTTGAAAGAACATGATATGGGGATTATGGGGAAATCTATGTACCACCCAAACTGAAATTCTTAAACCTATTAGTGTGCCTAACACACCAACTGTAGTGTTGTAGTGTTGTAATTATTTCTGTGGAGCCAGTCACTGAGAACACTCACGATTGCCTAGCCAAAATTCACATTTCCTCGAGCTTAAAAGTTTCGGGTCTGAAATTTCACAAACATTATGAACACCCTGATCTGCCCAATGGGCTGAATTGAAATCTATCACTACAGAGTGCAACCTGGTTAAGGGTAGAATTGTTAATATATATAAATATATAGATAAATACTGACGTTTAGGCCCATGGATTGTGTCGTCTGTTTGGAGTTGTTTGAATGCAATGTGGTTCTAGAAAAAAACATTGGAACGCCACTTATCGAGCAAATAGTTTAATTGAATTCTGATTCTGACTGCACTTCTCGCTGTATGTATTACAGATGCCCATGATCTTAGCCAGTGTGCGAGGGGGAAGGTAGAGGAATGATCTCTGTACTTGCAGGCAACGGTGGAGGATAATCTAAGTGTGATATTTGTGCTCGAAAATTTCTTCCTTGACCAGGGATAGGTCCTAGACCTGGCATACCATCTCAAGTTAACGTAATTTGTGCTGATACTAAACGTACTTCGGTAGATGCTCTACCTCTTGCACTAATGACCTATCACATGCAGACTAACAGCAATATGTATCTAACACCGCATGAAATGCTTATGGGTCGGCCCAGGTCTATGTCTGTTCCTTATTAAGGACTGCTACTGGAGTAATTGCAGATGAATCAAAAACATATATGAGACCACTAACTATTATGTATGAAGCTATATATTCACAGGAACAGAGCTGAGTGCAGTGTTATGTGTGAGGCGGTTCCGCCTCAATGGGGGGAGGTGTTCACCCGGAGGTGGGAGACCCGGAGCAGCGAGAGAATGCTGACTACATGGCAGCAGCGGACTACAAGAACAAGAACATGCTCAATTCTCCAATGACGAGATAGTGGGGAACACGTGAAGCTGCTGTCAACTGCTGTCAATGGGGGGTCTGCTCAGTCAGTGGCAGACAGGATGAGAAGATGTGAAGATCCATACCCTGGGTGTATGTGCTAGCCTAACCTCTCCCCAAAGGGTGGCTCTCTACAGTACGTAAAGTGCTCGAGCTGAAGACAACCAGCAGTACAGATAGATACTGCCAACAGAGACTGACAAGTTGTATTGTTATGAAATGTTATAAAATGTTTGTGATATGACGCACTCAGGCATGAGAAAAGTATAATGGTGCTGTCGAGCACATAGTGCTGACAGGGTGGGAATTTTTCCTCGTAGGAGGTTTTTTCGCCCACCCCTGACTGCGAAAGACTGGGGTTTGGTTTTTGAGGGGAAGCAAGAATCTGCAGGTCCCGACAAATACAAAACTGTGGACTGACAGGCCTAGTTGAGAAAGATAGGGACGTGTAGATCTAATTAAGTAGTTAGTTACTGTAGTGGCCACTCATACGTACGGCAGTAGTAGTAGTAGTAATGAATGATTAGGGGAACTCAGTTAATCACACTTATAATCGATGTAGGCAAACAAACGTATAATCAAGGTAGTTAGATTCGAAATAAGATATATATATATATATAGTTGAAAGGAGAAGTAAGTTAAGGGTTAAGAGTTATGGCTAGGTACATCTACACATGTCCGGCAAGTGGATGTAGGGGGGTCCTAAGGCCCATTCTCCAGCTGCCAATCTACTATGAGACCCCGGGGCGCACAACGCTAGCACGACTCCCACCCACCAGGTCTACAAAACCTCCTCAGCTCCTATTCGGATCAGTGGTGCGTAGAAGTGGTTAATGTAAGGGACCCATTTGAGTACCGGGACGGGTGCAGGGACTATGGCTTCGTTAGAGTAATCCTCCGACAGCTAGCGGGCACGGCTATGGCAGAACCAGTTCCTCCACAGATATACCCGCTTAATTAAGGTATTGTATGAGGCTTCATAGCCTCAGAGGGGGAAAATGTTGTGGATAAAAATGACATGAAATAAACATGAGGGAGACTTAGTATGAGTAAAAAGTAATTTTATTGGTAATTCACAGGACGGGTGGGTGCATAGTCTGGAGGAGAGCGAGAGGGGGAAGAAAATGGGGTGCGTCCTGGGGACATGGGGAGTTCAGCATAGGTGAAGTGAGAAGACCACTGAGAGTTGGGCGGACTGGTAGGTGAGAAGAGGGACGAATGGTCGGGGCCCGGATCAGAGAAAACGACATCATCCTCGGACTGGAAGCTGGAGGAGGGCTCTGACTGTGCAGAGGCGTCAACACGCACGTTCACGGGGCAGATTCTGTATCGAAGGGGGGGAACCCCGCATTTCCATTCCTAGGGGGGGTGCTGCGAAGATAGTTGAGTAGCACCATGATATCAGCAGTGAGATGCACAAGCTGGTAATGAGTGTCCAGATCGAGATCCAGATCCAGGTCCAGTAACGGGGAGAGGAGGGACTGACGACGGGCACCTAGACATACAGAAGCGGTATTAGTCAGATGTGGATAAATTGGAAAAACACTTTAAAGATCTTTAAGAGTAATGAGTAATACACTATGGTTGATAGAGTCAAAAAAGTCAAAAAGAAGTATAAGTATACGAGCTGAGGAGTGCTACCACACACACACACACACACACACACACACACACACATACCCACACACTCTCGTACAGTCAAGGGCGGGCAAGTAGACATAACACACACACACACACACTCGCCCTCTCACACACATACTACAATAACTTTATAAGAATAATAAAAAGGAATATTAAGATATTTTAAGGGTAATATCTTATAATAATAATATATATACTCTTTATGAAAACCAGAATCATAGGATATGTGGGACAGTAGAAGGGTAATATAATGATATTAAGAAGTAGGAAGTACAGTAAACCGGTTTTTCAAGCAGTATATATATATTAAGAGATATAGAGCAAATATGAAAATAAAATATAAATTAGGAATACAGGAAAATATAACTTACTCATGATTCAAATGGTGAAGATTCTTGTAGATTAAAATTCTCGTCTCGCAAGGAAGGCCTTAATTTTAAGAGAACCATGAGGAGCCAGTTATAAGGGTGGCTGGGTCAAACTGCCCCCCCTCGAGATAACAATAAGACCAAGGTCCCATTACATTGTTTAGTGTCCTCCACTTTCTATTCTCTAGGTAAATCAAAACTGAAGTTTCTGATTCTCTGGGTAACTGAAAACTCTGGTTTCTGATTCTCTGTGTAATTCAAAACTCTGGTTTCTGATTCTCTGAGTAACTAAAAACTCTGGGTTTTTATTTTCTGTGTTATTAGAAATGCCTGGGTTCTGATTTTATGTGTAAATTAAAACCCCTGGTTTCAATTCTATGTGTAAGTGAAATAGCCCTTTTCTGGAACATGAGAGTAAGGTAGATGAGCTCTTTTTTAACCCTATTGGTAGTGAGATCATAGTCTTCTTGAAACATATGGGTTATTTAGTGTGTAAATACAGTATAAATACTGGAGCTTAAGCTCAGGGTATTGGGATCACCTCTGAGAATTCTCATCGGTGTGGATCTCGTGTGGTGGAACGGAACAATAAAGCTGGACCCTTGCTTCTTCTCACTCACGGCTGGTGTATTTTTTCTATCTCCAACTGGGCTCAGAGGTAGATGTGAGTATTGGCTTCTAAGTTGAATTTCAAATGTTTTTGGGTAATAGGCTAAATTTGAGTCAACATAAGTCTGGTATTTCCAACCAGTACACCTTGTCCACTTCCCGTACTGTAGTTTTTCCTTCAAATACAATGAGGCACTGCATAGCCTTAGCTTTTGGAAACGTGACCCACATGCCATTTGCTTCGCACTGTATTTGTGCCCCTAGCTTACACAAAGTGTCTCTTCCCAATAAATTGACAGGTGCGTCTGGGGCATACAGAAGCGGGGCCTGAATTGTTACCCCATCCAGTGTTAGTTCCTGGGCTCAGTAAATCGTAAGGTTTGTGTTTTCCCTGAGAAGCCCATCGTTTGTATTGCCTTACGTGAAAGGGGGAGCTGGGAGCCTTCTTTCCCGATGCTTGAGTAGGTAGCCCCTGTATCGATCATGAAAGATGTGCTAAACATGTCTCCTATTCTTACCGTTATTGTGGGTTCCTGTTCGGGGTGCAGTGTGGTGGCATACTGCATCAGCTCCCCCGTCGGCTTCTCTGGGCATCTTCAACTTTGGTTCGGTCTTTGTCCTTCACAGGGGCCATACATGTGGCCTCCCGGAGGTACTGGGATCTGAGGCTGCCAAGGTAGCTGTGTTCTGCCGACTTCAGGCATTGGTTGGGGAACTCTAGGTCCCAACATCTGCCCTCGCCTTTCAGCCCTGTCCACCCTTTCACCCCATGTCGGTCTAGCGGGCAGTTTCTTCTCAAATGGCTAGGGTCCCCACACTCCCAGCATCCCTCAGTCTGGTTACTTCCTCGGGGCACGAGCCTGCCCCTGCCATATCCCCTCCCCTTGTTCCAATATGGCTGTCCAGAATACACGGGGGGACCCATTTGATACGTCTGGTTGTAGGGGGTTGGGTGCATCATCACAGGCCCTTGCGTCACTTGCACTTGGGGATACCCCTGGGTGTCCGCTCCCTTCGCTTCTGCGGCTGTTCCAGCAAGGCTTGAGGGCTGTGCAGGCACCATCATGGCCGCTTGCTTAGCACTCTCTTTTCTTTTTGCTTTCTCCTCCTGTTTGGTCCTGGCTATTTCTCCTAGTTGTGCCTTGTATAATTGAGTCAGCAGGGTCTCTGCGGCATCCTTAGCCTCCTTTTTCATCTTTCTATGCTGCTCTACGTGGTGCTTTACGTGTGCCATGAATGTGTTCCATTCCATTGAACTTAACCCTACTACTTCTTCCAGCTTCTTCTGTACCTCATCTGGCAGGGCTTTCTTTAACAGCATTTTGAACAGCCCTACACTCGCTACCGAGGAATCCGATTTTGCTCCCGTCTCATCTCTCCATTTGTCTTGGAAACTTTGGACAAAGGCTAAAACGTTTTCGTCTTCTTTTAGCTTGATCACTTCTAGTCTCCCCGGATCCATTTTGGCCGGATATATTGCTCAAATAGCATCCCATATCATTGTCCGCAATCCACTGAAAGGTACAGGATCTATTGCCGGGTCATCCAGGGAGTCGTCTATACCGGCTGTTTTCAGAATCTCTTCAGTGCGTCCTTTTCCCACTGTTTGACACAGAATGGCTTTAATGTCCCCCACAGCCAGGTGTTGCCCCGCTGTTTTTTCTTCAAACTGTGTGATCCATTTCTGACCTCCTTCACACATACTGGGTAACCTTTGCATTAGTCCAGTCAGATCCATGAAATTCCATGGAGTGTACTATAATGTTTTTCCCTTAACCATCAAGGGATATTGCGTTATTAATGACTCTCCTGGTCTGTTGCTCACGTATTCCCCTTTGGTAAGATACCTGCGGTATTTGAGTGGAGGTTTCAGGCTTTTTCGGTCTCTCAGTTGCCTCCCTTTTTTATCCTCCTCTCCCTCTGATGTTTCTCCCTGGGTCCCCTCATACTCGTCTTTATCGCTCTTGTTGTTTTCCGCCATACTCTCTCGTTCGGCATTCCTTCTATTTTCCGCATCCAATTCTGCCACTGGCTGAAATCGGTCCCTCTCTTCACTTCCCCCTACCGATACCTCTAGGCCTTCCTTTTGCTGGGCCATAGATCGGCTCAGCACCTGCTCCATTTCCTGTAACTTCTTGAATTCTTCTTCTTGTTGGGCCCTTAACCCTGCGACCACTTCCGCCACCTGCTTAGACTGATTGGCCAGTTCTTCCATTCTGTTCATCGTTCCTTCATCATATATGATCACTTCTTCCATTCTGTTCATCCGGTCTTCCATTTCCTCGTCATCTGATCCCAGGTAGGGATTTATCATAACATCCCCCTCCAGCCTCACCTTCCTTCCTTTTCCTTTCATCCATCTTTTGTCTACTACTCTATCCCATGCTCCATCCACAAAGTCCTGTCGTCCCTCATGTCTTCTGACTTCTTTTCCCCCTTGGTCCCCTTCTCTTTCTTCTCTTTCCTGTTGTCCCTTTTCCCTTCTTTTAATCTGAACACTAGGCTTCGGGGTGCTGGTAGGCCCTCCCCCATAGCCCATTCCTGGCCTAGGGGTGCCCTCATTTTTCACTTCTTTTAGGTACCATTCCACCCTTTTCTTTTGCGCTTGTTCGTGTTGCTTTGCCTCCCATAGATACTGCTCACACCTGTCCCTTTGTTCTTGTTCCCCTTGCCTCCCTTGTTGGCTCTTGACGTAATCTTCCACCATTTTCTGCCTCTCTCTGTCCTCAACGTCTGGTATGCTAAAGTCCATACTCCACTCTCCTACACAAGTGGCTCCGTGTAAGTTTCTTCTGCCTTCCACCTTTTCAGCAACCATTTGATCTCCTTGGGTTGACGTAGTTTTCTTTTGCAATCCTTTGAAAACTCCTTGCATTTCTACTTCCGCTTCTTCCCATTCCTCCTCTTCCCGTAATCCTGCTTCCAACAGTGGGTATATTCCCGTCGGCGGGTTCTTTTTCCTAGGTTTTATCTCGGGTTTAAATTGGGGGTTGTATGGGGGCGAGGGTCCTCTCTCTCCCTGCTTTTCGGCTTGGGGTACCACATCCCCTTTTTTCCTTTCTGCTTCTTTTTCAATCTTGGATCTTTCTTTCTCCACTGTCTCCTGCACCTTTCTTGCTATCTCTTTCTCCATTCTTTCTTTTCTCTCCCTTTCGTCCGCTTCCTCTTTCTCCTTCCACGCCTTTTCTCGGTCCCTTCTTACTCTTCCTTCTCGGTAAAACCAGTCTGCTATCTTTTCTTGTTTAACTTGTTTCTCTCTCGCTTTTTTTCCCTTCTTTTGTTCTCCCCAAATGACAATTCGGTCCTTCATCTTTTGACACTCTTTCTCTTCAAACGTGCCTGTCTTAGGGCATTTCCATAGTCCACATGTCTTCTCATTCCATTTTTTGCAATAATGTCTAATATCTTTTTCATCCGTCTTATGTTTTTCCAGAATAATGTCCAACGCCGTCCTTCCCTTTTCTGTTTCAGCAGCCATACTTGGCAACCAAATGCGTTTCTCTTACCTAGCTGCTCCTGTTCCACCCTTCTTTTTATGCGTCCTTTTTTCCTTTTCCCCTTCCTCTTCGTCTTTTCGGCCCAGCTTTTTGTTTTCTCTTGACTGTATACTACAATGCTCACACGTTATTATACATTTTACACATAACACATTTCACATTTTTCTCCTGACTTTCCCTAATTTCAAAACACTTTTTACTTATTTTTACTCATACACTCATCGGGTATTACTCTACCCAGACCTGGGCCCAGGATTTATACCCCTCTAAGCAGACCTGGACTCACTCCAGCGGTATCAGGGGTCCCCACCAAGCAGTCACCACCCTTTTACGTGGCCGGTATCTGGGGTTGTGAGGCCTCACCACCTGCCTCTATTGCAGACCTGAATCTATTAATTCAGTGGTATCGCAGGACTTTCACACCTGCACTTTAATCACTCATTTCACTTTTTTCTCTGTGTTACAGCAAATCAAGCACTTTTTCATGACATATCATCTTTTGCCTTTTCTCACTCACTTCCTTAAACTGTGTCCCAATTACAATACAGTACACTTAAAGTGGGCTCTTTTGGAGACCAACTCTATCCTTCCTCCATCCTGTGGGGCCTGACCCGAGTGACAGCAGAGTATCTAAGCCAGGACTTTGTTTAAACGGGTGCCTGTCATACCTTTTCCCTATACAGCCTTTTTGCTGTCCCTCGGAACCAAGTCCCACAACCCGGATTCAGGATATTCGGATCTTAGCCTAGTCCCATCTGGGTCGCCAAAATGTGGAACAATTCTCTGTCCACTATACAGTACATATAACACAAGTTAAGAATTTTCCAGCAAAGATATACTCACGCTAATTCAGTTGACTCTTCATTCAGGTTTCAAAAAATACCACACAGATTCAGTGAGTGAGGAAAAGCAAAGGTCCAATTTTATTTAGCCCAAGCACATGAGATCCAAACCGTTTGAGACATCCCAAAGAGTGATCTGACTAGCCTGGAGCGGGGCTCCCCTTTTATACAATTGTCCTATGAGCCTCCGCCCCTTGATCTATTTTCAAATACCAATATGTTTAGCTATTCTTGCCTCCCATTCCCCTCATGTCCATATTTGTACAGATTCTGACAACCCTTATATTACATCATTACTCTTTTTCAGCAACCCTTATAATCGTGTTTTATTCATTTCCCTAACCCCTTAGGTTCCTATTTCAGTCTTTTCCCAATCCCCTTAAATTCGACCTAGCCCAGTTTGGGTTTTTTAAAACCGTACTTCCCGTTTTGTTCAACACTTGGCTTCCGGTCGTTGGACAAAGAGGATCTCTGTTGCTGCACCTTGGATATTTTTCCGTTTATTTGAATATGGGTGAGTGTTTTAGATTATCTACTTTTAACTGTGACTTGTTCATTTTTACATATTCTTTGTCCCTGTGTTGCTTCCATACATCTTTTGTCCCTTGCCTTCTGTGTGTGTGTGTGTTTCCATAGACCTATAGATAGCGCTCTGCTTTTACCTCATTCCCTTCCTTTTTTGGTGGTCCATTTGCTGCTTAATGCTGCCTGTTATTTTGGCTACTAGTGACCAGGTGCACATGGTGAATGCCCTTCTTTACATGCCTCTCTGTGTCTCTTGGTATGCAGCTCACAACGTGGGACTTGGTTTCCTATTCGCTGCTCTAGAGGGACTGGAGGGCTTTGATCTCAACACTAGATACAAGCTGTCCCACCTGTTTGCAGACCTCGCTCTTTTGGTTGACGTCTTGCGCACTCCCTCTACAACGTCCACTTTCCCTCCTCCTCTACGATATCGGTTGAGCCCAGCTGCTACCCTTGTTCACGCCTCTACTCAGATGGGTCCTGTTGTCAGTACGCCTTCTCTGCTTTCTGCTGATGACTACGAGGCAATGGATTCCCCCAGTACTGACTATTCTGACGACCCGCTGAGCCCAATTTCCTTAACAGGGCATACTCCTTACCATCCGTCCTTTTCTCCCTCCTACTCTCCTACCAGTCCCTCTTATTCTTCTACTAGTCCTCCTTATTCCCAATAAATGTGGTGACAGCTTACTACTCTTCGTGTCCTGTGGTTTATTTTCTTTATCCGGTATACTAAATTATTTACAACACCTGTCAGTTTCTGGTCATTCTCCTCTGACCTCTCTCATCAACATGGCATTTCCACCCACATAACTGACGCTCACTGGATGTTTTTTGTTTTCTGTACCATTCTGTATAAACCCTAGAGACGGTTGTGTGTGATCTCCCAGCAGTTTCAGAAATACTCAAACCAACGACCATGCAACAGTCAAAGTCACAGAGATCACACGTTCCTCCATTCTGAACTTTGATGTGAACATTAACTGAAGCTCATGATCTGTATCAGTAGGAATTTATGCATTGTGCTGCTGCCACATGATTGGCTGATTGGAAAATTACATGAATGAACAAGTATATAGGTGCTCCTAATAAAGTGATCAGTGATAAGGCATGTTTTATATTATTAGTACCTTACTGTAGTCTGTACGAGTTCCACCTGAGTTATGGACACGGTCATTTATTTCAAGGCCAGTCCGTGTAGAAAATTAGTCTATACTCATTACAGGTGTATTTAATGAAAAATCTTGTACAGTAGCATTACTTGTATTGTTCTCCACTTGATATATCGCTTTGCTTGTATTTCCTCATTTGTACGTCTCTGTAAAAGCATCTGCTAAATGAATAAATGTAAATGTAAATAAATGTATTTGTAACATGAGGCAGAATTAAAAGGAATAGATTATGGAGAGTTTGCAGCTGGGTTATACAATCAGATCAGCAGTGCAGTCACATCTGCATAATAAAATATTATATTTCATTCTGATATTTTAGCAGAACTAGCAGTCTCATAACACTTGTGGACTACTGAGAAGAAGACAATAACAGCAGCACATAAGCCCTATTCAGATTGGATTAGTTTATCAGGGGGACGCCTGTAATACAGTTTTATACTGACTACAGGAGGAGTGAGATTCTAGCAGGTTTTATTTTCTACAAACCCAGACTGTCACAGTTTCCCCTTTAAGCAGCGTGCGGGAGAGCATGTGAGCACACATGGACAAGCAAGGTGCGCGAGCACCTGCTTTTCCCTTGTTGACAATCATGACATTTCGACAAGTGCATTTGTTTATGTTTCTGTTATGTCTCCTCCCCGTTCTGTCATTGGTTGTTGTTTCACGTGTGTCTGAATCGCCCTCAGCTGTCAGCCATTACAACGATGATTATGTTTGTATATATACCGCGCGCCTCCCAGCACACGGCACGGAATATTAGATAGAATAGAACAGAGAAGTTTAGTTTAGATTCAATTTGTTACCATAGTTAATCATAGTCCTAGTTTAGGTCCATGTTAGGTTCCTTGTTAAAGTTAGTTAGGTTAAACATTAGATTTAGTCCACGCTGGATTTACTGGGGTGGAGAGTCAATGGAGAGCCCCAGGCTGGCCCACCATTCAACCTCTATTATGAGGAGATTGACAGGGCAGTCTCCACCGAGCTGCTTCAGGTTCCGGCCAATGCGGGGAAGGTTTCTCCGAGATGTATGACTGAGGGCTGCGGTAAAGAGACTCAGCTCCAATGTCCCACCTGCCTGCTCAAAGGAATGCTTCAAGAGCAGCTGGCGTAAGCACAAGCGTCTACACAGAAAAGCCCCTATGACACTACAGCCAGAAGTCATCGTAGCGACCTCAGAACCAGAGCTCGAACCTGAGACCCACGAGGAGATCTCACCCGCCGAGCTCCAGCCAGAGGTCCACATGGTGGCCTCAGAGCTCCAGCACGAGACCTATGAGGAGGTCTCAGCGCCAGATCTACAGCCTGAGGTTAACCTGGTGACCTCAGAGTTCGAACCTGAGACCCACGAGGTGGGCTCACCTGCCGAGCTCCAGCTAGAGGTCAACAGGGAGGCTCCAGCACCAGAGCTCCAGGTTCAGGAGGGGGTCTCAGCTCCACAGATCCACTGTAAAACCCAGTTACTCTCCCAAGTGTCTGTTAACACGTACAGCCAAGTCCTGCTCACGTCCAAGTCAGCCGACACGACCGACCAATCCCTGCTCACATCCAAGTCAGCCGACATGGCCGACCACGTTCAGCTCAAGCCCGAGTCCGCCGACACGGCCGACCACGTTCTGCTCACGCCCGTGTCCGCCGACACCGACGGCCAAGTTCTGCTCGCACCCGAGTCCGCCGACAGCGACGGCCAAGTTCTGCTCGTGCCCGAGTCCACCGACAAGGACGGCCAAGTTCTGCTCGCGCCCGAGTCCGCCGACAAGGACGGCCAAGTTCTGCTCACGCCCGAGTCCGCTGACACCGACGGCCAAGTTCTGCTCATGCCCAAGTCCGCCGACACCGAACGCCAAGTTCTGCTCATGCCCGAGTCCGCCGACACCGACGGCCAAATTATGCTCAAGCCCGAGTCCGCCGACAACGACGGCCAAGTTCTGCTCAGGCCCGAGTCCGCCGACACTGACGGCCAAGTTCTGCTCAGGCCCGAGTCCGCCGACACTGACGGCCAAGTTCTGCTCACGTCCGAGTCCGCCGACACCGACGGCCAAGTTCTGCTCACGCCCGAGTCCGCCGACACCGACGGCCAAGTTCTGCTCACGCCTAAATTTGCTGAAACAGACAACCAAGCTCTGCTCACGTCCACGTCTGCTGACATGCACAACCAAGTGTCTGTTGACACTGACAACCAAGCTCTGCTCACGTCCCAGTCTGCTGACATGATCAGCCAAGTTCAGCCTGCAGGCTCCACTGAGTATGTCGTTCTGCTTTCCTGCTCAGCCGAGGACTTCGCTCTGCCTTCCTGCTCAGCCGAGGACGTCGCTCTGCCTTCCTGTTCAACCGAGGACATCCCTCTGCTTTCCTGTTCAGCCGAGGATGTCGCTCTGCCTTCCTGTTCAGCCGAGGACGTCGCTCTGCCTTCCTGTTCAGCCGAGGACGTCGCTCTGCCTTCCTGTTCAGCCAAGGATGTCGCTATGCTTTCCTGTTCCACCAAGGACGTCGCTATGCCTTCATGCACCACCGAGGACATCGCTCTGCTTTCCTGCTCTGCTTCCCTGCTCCACCGAGGATGTCGCTCTGCTTTCCTGCTCGGCCGTGTACGTCGCTGTGCTTTTTTGTTTCGCCAAAAACGCCAGGCGGTCTCCTGGCTCTGCTTGGGACATTCTGCCCAGGGGGCCGGGGCCGCCAATGGAGATGGATGTTTCATGGCCCGGGGGGGTGTCACGGTTTCCCCTTTAAGCAGCACACGGGAGAGCATGTGAGCGCGCATGGACAAGCAAGGTGCGCGAGCACCTGCTTTTCCCTTGTTGACAATCGTGACATTTCGACACGTGCATTTGTTTATGTTTCTGTTATGTCTCCTCCCCGTTCTGTCATTGGTTGTTGTTTCACGTGGGTCTGAATCGCCCTCAGCCGTCAGCCATTACAACGCTGATTATGTTTGTATATATATATAGCGCGTCCCAGCACACGGCGCGGAATATTACATAGAATAGAATAGAATAGAGAAGTTTAGTTTAGACTCGATTCGTTTCCATAGTTAATCATAGTCCTAGTTTATGTCCATGTTAGGTTCCTTGTTAAAGTTAGTTAGGTTAAACATTAGATTTAGTCCACGCTGGTTTCTCCGCTACCAGTGTTGTTTATGTTTCATGTTTGGTATATCGACCCTGTATCCCGTGACCGCGACTTTGATCCCTGCCTTGCCCAGTTTATGCCTGTTTGCTGATCGTCTGACCTTTGCGTGTTTTGGATTGCATTTACAGATTACGATTTGGATTTTCCTGCCCTTGTCTCTCTTAAATAAAACTGTTCATACTGCACTTGCATCCGTCATATCTCCGTTGCATCACGAAACGTGACACAGACATGGTCATAAGATCACGCTCCGTTCACAACATGGTGTCCAAGCAGTCAGGGAGGTGCTGAAGTGGAAAAGACACGCTGGCTCTTATTTCAGTTTGGGATGAACCAAAGTTCAGCAGCAATTTGAAAATACAATAAAACAATAATCACAAAGTATATGAGAAGCATTTTCCATTCGATGACTCGGGCAGTGTTTGATATCTCAGGGAGGGGCTCTGATACACTAAATACAGCAAGTAGCAGCAGTCCAACAGCTTTTATTTCCAATATGAGGTGACATCTGCATAGAAAATCACAGACGTGTATCTGGACTAAAATGAGTGCTGAGTTTGGTGAGAAACAGTACAATGGGTAATTCAGTCTGTAGTTTTCTCAGAGGAGGACGGAGAAAAACACTGACATGGCCGATCCGGACGGAAATAAAGTCACAGAGGAGCTCCTGTAAAAGAGGAAATTACCTCAGGACCTCATGTACATTTAATCCCATTCAAATAGGGCTATACACACCAGCTAATTACAATAATGCATGTAAATAGAGATCTACAGTGCATCCGGAAAGTATTCACAACGGTTCACTTTTCCCACATTTTGTTATGTTACAGCCTTATTCCAAAATGGATTAAATTCATTATTTTCCTCAAAATTCTATAAACAATACCCCATAATGACAACATGAAAGAGGTTTGTTTGAAATATTTGCAAATTTATTAAAAATAAAAAACAAAAAAAGCAGATAAGTAATAAGTATTCACAGCCTTTGCTCAATACTTTGTTGAAGCACCTTTGGCACCAATTACAGCCTCAAGGCTTTTTGAGTATGATGCTACAAGCTTGGCACACCTATTTTTGGGCAGTTTTTCCCATTCGTCTTTGCAGGATCTCTCAAGCTCCATCAGGTTGGATGGGGCACATCGGTGCACAGCCATTTTCAGATCTCTCCAGAGATGTTCAATCGTGTTCAAGTCTGGGCTCTGGCTGGGCCCCTCAAGGACATTCACAGACTTGTCCTGTAGCCACTCCTTTATTATCCTGGCTATGTGCTTAGGGTTGTTGTCCCGTTGGAAGATGAACCTTCGCCCTAGTCTGAGATCCAGAGCGCTCTGGAACAAGTTTTCATCAAGGATGTCTCTGTACATTGCTGCATTCATCTTTCCCTCGATCCTGACTAGTCTCCCAGTCCCTGCCGCTGAAAAACATCCCCACAGCATGATGCTGCCACCACCATGCTTCACTGTAGGGATGGTATTGGCCAGGTGATGAGTGGTGCCTGGTTTCCTCCAGACATGACGCTTGCCGTTCAGGCCAAAGAACTCAATCTTTGTTTCATCATGGTCTGAGAGTCCTTCAGATGCCTTTTGGTAAACTCCAGAAGGGCTGTCATGTGCCTTTTACTGAGGAGTGGCTTCTGTCTGGCCACTCTACCATACAGGCCTGATTGGTGGAGTGTTGCAGAGATGGTTGTTCTTTTGGAAGATTCTCCTCTCTCCACAGAGACAGACTGGACCTCTGTCAGAGTGACCATCGGGTTTTTGGTCACCTCCCCGACTAAGGCCCTTCTCCCCCAATTGCTCAGTTTGGCCAGGTGGCCAGCTCTAGGAAGAATCCTGGTATTTCCAAACTTCTTCCATTTACAGATGATGGAGGCCACTGTGCTCATTGGGACCTTCAATGCTGCAGAAATGTTTCTGTACCCTTCCCCAGATCTGTGCCTTGATACAATCCTGTCTTGGAGGTCTACAGACAGTTCCTTGGACTTCATGGCTTGGTTTGTGCTCTGACATGCATTGTTAACTGTGGGACCTTATATAGACAGGTGGGTGCCTTTCCAAATCATGTCCAATCAACTGAATTTACCACAGGTGGATTCTACTCGAGTTGTAGAAACATCTCAAGGATGATCAGTGGAAACAGGATGCACCTGAGCTCAATTTTGAGTGTCCGTGAATACTTATATACATGTGCTTTTTTTTTGTTTTTTTATTTTTAATAAATTTGCAAAGATTTCAAACAAACTTCTTTCATGTTGTCATTATGGGGTATTGTTTGTAGAATTTTGAGAAAAATAATGAATTTAATCCATACTGGAATAAGGCTGTAACATAACAAAATGTGGAAAAAGTGAAGTGCTGTGAATACTTTCCGGATGCACTGTATGTGTTTATAGTTGTTCCTTACGTACGTTTCTGCAGTCTGTAATGTGGATCCTGCAGCAGAGCCGAGAGATGTTTCACTTTGACGTCTTCAGGTGTCTTGTTCCTCAGATCCAGACCTGTCTGCAGTATCGGGTTTATACCCAGAACTTCACTCAGATGATCATAAGCTTTCTGTGCATCAGGACTTTTCAGCAACCTGTATAGAGAGAGAAAGAACAGAGAAATGCTAACACTAATTATATTTACACCAATGCAGTGTTACTTTTCAGTAATTGTTTGGTCCGTGGTGGAAAACTTTACTAATTACTCAGAATTAAGGCTGTATTTTACATGAACTGGGGGAAAGCTCTCACCTCAGTGTCAGTTTACATTTTGTATCATTCATCAAACTCCTAATCTCCATGATTCCTGATGCTCCAGGGTTGTTCCCTCTGAGGTCCAGGTTTATCAGGTGTGATGAGCAGTTTGACTTCAGAGCTTTAGTCAGAGCAGTGTATCCTTTCTCTGTTATATTACAGTCTGAAAGTCTGGAGAAGGAGAATAAAGTTCATCATTCTCGGGTGGGCTTTGGGAAATATTCTAAATGCTTTGTTAAGTTGTTCATGAGAATGTTCTTTCATTTAAATTCTTTAATTTCCAGAAACCCTTCATAACTAATGACGTACATAAACTTGTTTGTGTCACGTATCAAAAAACTCTGGACTCCACTTCCCATCAGCCACTGCAATGCTCTAGTTGTCACATGACCACCTGCACCTGATTCATGTTTTGGTTAATGAGCACTCATGGGTATAAATAGTCCTTGTCTGCACCATTAGTTTGTCTTTCGTTGTCTTAGACCCTGTGTTCCATGTTTGACTCACGGTGTTCATGGCTCGATGTTTGTTTCTTGCCACAGTGTGTTTCAAGGTTGTCATAGTGTATTTGTTTCTTAGTACGTTTCTTTAAATAAATGTCTTTATCTGCATCTGCATCTGCTTCTGGCTCAACCTCCGATCGGTGACAGTTTGTAAATGACATGCACCTAACAAGTTTTATTCACTTAGAATTTATCTGGAGCTTGCACGCAGTTCTACCTCAAAAATACAACAGTCAGTAATTTCAGTACAAATAAATACTCACCGATCCATTTTCATGAACAGATGTTATTCAGGCAGTTAATTAATTATCCAGGCACATTAATTAGTCCACTTGGCCAAATTACGACTTTACCAATTAATACACATTTCGATCACTCAAATAAAAACATATTTTTTATTTTTGTCCTAATGCTGTGTGATTGATTATAAACCCACTGTCCATCTCAGTGACAGTCAGCAGTGGAGTGCCCAGGTTTCAGGCTTTCATTATTTTGTTCACTATCTGATGCATGATAAATAAGCACACAATATCTATAATTCCTTCATATTTTCTTCAAGTATAATATAGTGTTGATGGTTTTATTATAAAAGGTTTTTAATGTTGTTATCCACTAAGAAATTTTGTTTGCAAGATTGCAAATTTGGCCTAAATATCTGATAATGAAGGCTTTTGAGAAACATTCGACAAACAGACTCACATGTATTGTACTTTGTTAAGTTGTTCATTACTGAATACGATTCACTGTTATTGGGAAACACACCCCTGAATGAGTTACTGACTAATCTATTCCTACATGCTACAAATATACTTATAGTGAAGTAAAAACATCAGTGATCTAGCAATGTATACTATTAAATTACTTACACAAGTTTCTGGAGTTTGCAGGATGAATTATTTAGTAGAGTAGAAATCTTCACTCCTGGATTTCCCAGTGTATTCTCACTCAGGTCCAGATCTGTCAGGTGTGAAGGGTTTGCAATAAGAGCTGATATCAGATCAGTACAGTCTCTCTCTGTAATACCGCTCTTACTCGGCCTGCAGCTGAGATAAACATCTCTAAACAACCCACAGGATCAACCATCCAAAATAATACCAATGTAGAAGAAATAATAGAGTTATAATGGAGTGATGAGAACGTGTAGAGTGGACTGTTCACCCACACTCTCAGAACCACAGTAGATTCTGCAGCAGTATTGATTGGGCTAAACAGTGTATACACTACACTAATATCTTTAAAGATTTAATGTGAACACAAACAAAAGTACCAGGTGAGGAAGTCAGACCACATACCTGAGTTTCTCAGTTCTACACTGCAGATACTTCAGAAGAACAGAGAGTTGCTTCACTCCTGAGTCTCCAGATATTTTCCCACTCAGATCCAGTTCTCTCTGCAGTAAGGGGTTTATACCCAGAACTTTAGTCAGAAAATCACAGGCCTCGTCTGCTTCAGGAGTTTTCAAGATCCTGCAGAGAGAAAAGAAAATCAATATGGTACTAATATCAGAGCTCTGAGTTTGGACAGATACTATTAATAATACTGTTCTAATACTGACATTCTCTTAGTAACCAACATCTTTTCCCACAGGCTCCCCCGTTATTAAATTATGTGAATCATGTGGCTGGCTTTTATTTTCTTTGTTGATATTTGAGATTTGTCTCATGTATGTAAACTTTGTAAGCATTGTAATGTATGTAAGCATTAATACTTTATTTAGGTTATTGTCTAAAATTGCCTTGGTGTCTAACCAGTGAGTGTAGTCAGTCTGTCTAATGATGAAACCTAGCTAACTAGAAGGAGAAGAAACTGAGATACAGTGAATATCAGATGAAGGTTTTGGACAGTTGTGTGCTGTAATGAAACAGACATAAGCCTAGTCAGCTTAGTTTGGATTCAGATACAGACTGTAAAAATGTCAATGATGCTCTTGTGCTGCAGTTTCCATTTTAAATGCTACATTTCCTCAGTTTAATCATTTGATATGTTTCTATGTTCTAATGTAAATAAAATATGGGTTTATGAGATTTGCAAATCATTTCATTCTGTTTTTATTTGCATATTGCACAGCGTACCAACTTTTTAGGAATTTGGTTGTAAATTTAATTTAATCTTTTGAAAGCATATCTGAGTCATGTTTTTGTGAGCTTGTCCTGGTTTTCTTTGTTTTTCGTCCGACCGATTCTTTATCATTCTGAACCTTTACATTTACATTTTTTGTACAATAATAACGCACCTCACAAACAGTTTAGAGTTTGAATTCCCTAGAAAATAACTAAAAATATTAAATCCTGACACACTGTAGTTCTCTCTGAGGTCCAGCTCTTTCAGATGTGATGAGGAGTTACATTCCAGAGCCTTAGCCAGGTCACCACACTGTGTTTGGGTGAGACTACATTTACTCAGTCTGAAAGAAAATGACAATAAATCACATTTCATGGTGAGACAGTGACATGACAGTGACAGTAACATCTTTGAGGGGTTTGAAATTAACAGTCATTTCAGTAGCCAACATTTATAAACATTATTTAAGGGAAGCACAGGTACTGTCACATTTCACATGAGATTATATATAATTAGATTAATGAACATAAAATAAATAATGAAGTGTGTTATGCTACAGAGGATTTTTTATATAACTTAAGGATTCAGTTAAATTTCTTTTGAATACATCATTTGATCACTCATAGTAGAGTAACATTATAGTTCGGTTTTGTCAACATACTTCAAAGTTTCATTTATTATTCACAAATTCATAATTTACTATAAACCTTTCTTACAACTTTTTATCCATCCATACTTTTCTTTTTATAACTCAATAATTCCATTTTAATATATCTTATATTCATTCTTTCAACAAACGGTGTAATTTACTTCAGTATCTCCAGAGTGCAGTTTGGGTTCTGCAGTAGATCCGAGAGCTCCTTCACTCCTGTGTTTCCAATTGTGTTCTCACTCAGGTCCAGCTCCTTGAGGAGTAAGGGGTTTGTTCTCAGAGCTGATACAACAGCAGCACAACCTTCCTCAGTGAGACTGCACTTACACAACCTGCAGAGAGAGAGAGAGAGAGAGAGAGAGAGAGAGAGAGAGAGAGAGAGAGAGAGACAGATGGAGAGAGAGAGAGTGAGAGAGAGAGAGAGAGAGAGAGAGAGAGAGAGAGAGAGACACAGATGGGGAGAGAGAGAGAGAGAGAGAGAGAGAGAGAGAGAGAGAGAGAGAGAGATTAAAGTGTTAAAGTGTGAGAATTCCTTATTAAAGTGGACAGTGAGTGTAGGTTCTTTTGTAAACAAAGATCTTTCTTTTAATCTTCACATTGAACCAATGACAAAAAAAAAAAAAAAAACGAAAGTGAAAATAAGACTTTTTTTTACTGTAAAAGTTTTTGTTTTATTGAATATTTTAGAAATAAAATTGTGGAAGCCACCTCTTTAGCTGTTTAGGATTATGGTGATATTTGTACATGCAAACCTGCATTTAAGTCACTAGATTAGTCTAAGGCAAAGACAGATACACTAAAGTAATTTTGTATACAAGACAATACATTAATGTCACAAACAAAAAGCATGTCCTGTAATTTACATACAACATACAGTTGTATTTATTTAAATATTTCAGTCAGTGAGAACCGAATTTGAGATAACAAGACAGCTTTTAGTTATTGAACCTCAGCATGAAATGACCTAACATCTGAAAATGTAAAAATTAATTCTATTATCAGATTTTAACTAATTATAAAGAGAATTTCTTTAGTAGAGTTTCTTTAGTTCTTGTTTTAAGTATTACTTGTTGTGTCCTGTGTTGGAATGTTATTATTAATAACTTGTGGTGCCTTTTTGGCCAGGGTTCACTAGAAAAATAAGATTTCATCTCAAAGTGACCATGCTAGTTCAATAAAGGTAAAAATAAACACTAACTTGTGTATCTCAGGTCTGCAGTGTGAATCCTCCAGTAGAGCAGAGAGCTGCTTCACCTGAGAGTCTCCATTTATTTTCTCACTCACATCGAGTTCTCTCTGCAGTAAGGAGTTCTTATACAGAACTCTATAAAGTAACTCATAGCCTTCCTGTGCAGCAGGACTTTTCAACAACCTGCAGAGAAAGAAAGGAAGAATATTTTATATATGGTAAAAACTCATTTTAATTCAGGATATGCATGAACAGGGATGAGGACATTAAAACCTTTACTGAGAAGCTTCTGTGTGTTTTAAAGAGAATACTTGGTTAACTACAATCATATCACATATTCCTAGATTTTGGGTTTTTTGGTTAAGGTTCAGTTGTTCCTGAAATAAAATTTATTTTAATTATTTATCTTCACGCTGCCAATCAGAAGAAAGACAAAAGTAATTCTCACCATGCCCTTGCTGTTACTTATAAAATACTGCACACTAAAATAGATAAAGAGCTGTCTTTAAGAAATAAGATGGACTGTTGACAGACTATCACTACTCTACTTTGGCATGAAGCTTGGTTCATCAGTCAGTGTATTACACAAAATCTGCTTTATTTCATTTTAATTACAGTGACAACTGTAAGTGCAAAATGCTTTCACTTTAATGTTACTTTCATGCACAGTGGTGCACAAATTTGTGGTAGCTTTTTATTAATATCATTCGAAACATTGGGCGGGGTGGGTGGTTTCTGGGGGAGATCAGGCTGGGGTGGGGGCGGGGAGCTAAGGAGCTACTACAAGTGTGTCACACCTGCAAAAAGGTTAATAACTGCTGCAATATAGTGACAGACCAAAGTAATTAAAAATGTGACTGTCTAGCTAACAACAAATACAAAACTGCAGTAATATTACATCATAATTCAACTTTTAAATGTTTTCCCATAATTTACAGAAATTTTAATGAAATATTAGTTTAATTTTCTCTTCAAATGGTAGAAACAATCTTCTGAATTAAGTACGTGCCCTTCAGTTGTCTTAAATTACTTACAAACAATCTGGGTTCCTAAAGTCATTTTCAGGTGGCAGGTGATAAATTGTTCTCTTCTCATTGACTCCACCCGGGATTGTTATATTGGATCTATTACTATACATTATTAATTTAATAATATCAGCTCACCTCAGTGTCTCCAGTGTACAGTGTGGATCCTGTAGTACCTCAGTGAGCAGCTTCACTCCTGATGCTCCAGGGTCGTTCCCTCTGAGATCCAGCTCTATCAGGTGTGATGAGCGGTTTGAATTCAATGCTGAAGCCAGAGGCGTGTATCCTTCCTCTGTGATATTATCATCATTTACTCTGAAGAAGAAGAATAAAAAGTTTAGTTTTAGTATTTTTCATATATGTGGGAATCTGGGAAAAGCCTTCACATGGTCAATATTCTGACATTTATGATGATATATAGTTGAATGTTACTAAAAACTTTATCAACATCTAAAAATATTGCATTTAACATACTGCATAATTTATGTTTAATTACTTCACCTCTCAGTTTAATGATTATATTATATAAGATTATATAATTAAACACGAAGTAAAAAGCATTAAAAAGCATTTAAGCACATTTTAATGGTCATATTTTTAAAAATGACATACTTGAGTTTTTCTAGGACACAGTGTGAATTCTGTAGTAGATTAGAGATCTGCTTTATTCCCGAGTCTCCTGCTTTATTCTCACTCAGATCCAGCTCCAAGAGATGTGAGGGGTTTTCTTCCAGAGCTGTAGCCAAAGCAGCACAGCCTTCAGCTTCTACACTGCAGTTACACAGTCTGCAGAGGGAAGGAAGGAAATACAACAGATTTCATCTCATTTGGTAAATAAGAATGTAATATTTGAATTAATTTCTTTAACAGATATCTTATAATTACATCAATATGACATTTACTTTGGAATATAATGTTTACATTTTGCATACACACTTAAACAGCTTTTAGTTAAATATAAATATAAAGTCTAATTTTTTTTTTATCAAAACCTGCTGTTTAATTATATTGTGTTCTAGTTTAGTCAGTTTTTCCTGATCTCTTTATCAGACTTGAACGTGGAGAATATGGAAACTCAGAAATGTATTAACAGCATTAAAGTCTGCAGAACACATACTTATTTTTATTACACGTAATTCTGCAGTCATTTAAACTGGTATATTAAAAATATTTAATTTACACTTCATTGTGGGTATTCAATAAATTTAGAATTACTGAAGGATAAGGGATCATTTCAGATGTTACTTCACCTGATTATTGTGAGTCGAGACTGTGAATTCTTCAGTCCAGCAGAAAGCTGAGTGACTCCTGAATCCTGCAGACTGCTGTTGCTCAGGTCCAGCTCTCTCAGCTGGCAAAACTCAGAGTTGAGAAATTCAGCAAGAGCTGAACAGCTTCCAGCAGTTATGAGACATGTTTTGAGCCTAAACATGAAATCAGAGGAAGGACGTCCAACAATAAACTTACAAATTCAGCACAATAAACGCTATATACCTAAATATACTATATACCAAAATTCACCCATATTTTACTTCTTTTTATTTTACTTTTTTTTTTATCTGACCTGAATAAATATTTATAACAGAACTGAACTTACATCAGAATCTCCAGTTTACACTGAGGACTCTTCAGTCCAGCAGAAAGCTCAGTGACTCCTGAATCCTGCAGACTGTTGTTGCTCAGGTCCAGCTCTCTCAGCTGGGAATATTTTAGAACTTCAGCTAGAGCTGAACAGCTTTCCTCCATTAAATCACACATGCTAAGCCTAAATATAAAATCAGGAAGGAAGACACAATTTTAATATTTAAGAACTTTAATCACAAGCATTTACTGAGTAATTGTTTTACATCTTTATCAGTCTATGAGAAATGAACTTACCTCAGAATCTCCAGTTGACACTTAGGACTTTTCAGTCCAGCAGAAAGCTGAGTGACTCCTGAAACATGCAGACTATTGTTGCTCAGGTCCAGCTCTCTCACACTACAGGACTTTAAGTTGAAAACGCTGGCTAAAGCTGAACAGCTCTCCTCAGTCAGATTACATTCATTCAGCCTAAATATGAGATATTGTGTTAGCAGATCTACACACTCCATCTTCATTCTGCAAGTCATTTTATTATCATGTGCACCAAAGTATGTATTCTGGGTTCATCTGGGTCATTAGTGGTCATTAAGGGTTATTTCTAACAAAATTTTATTAATTTATTCCTCTTTTAATTCGTTTTCTCTGTTATGTCTTAGTAGTTAAATCTTGTTTTAATTGAAAATGTCAAACATGTTGATCGTTTCTATTCTTCTGTTACTTTCTAGTTCCAGTAGCTTAACACTTTCCAGTGATGTAACAGGACCCAGGTATTTCTATAATGTTGTTTCATCAATTATAGAAAAAAAAAATTTTTAATTAAAAATACATACGTGAGTCTTCCAGTAGAGCCGAGAGGTTCTTCACTCCGGAGTCTCCTCCTGTTTCCATCATGCTCAGATCCAGCTCTTTTTGGAGTAAAGAATTTTCACCTAAAACAAAATCTAGCCAAGTACAGGCCTCTTGTGCAGTAGGACTTTTCAACAAACTGCAAAAATACATAAATAAATAAAAAATAGTATTTAGTGTTTCCAGAATAAGAGACCCATATTAACAAGAACAGTATAATGATAAGGGCCTTGCTCAAAGGCCAACAGCAGCAGCTTGGCAGTGCTGGGGCTTGAACCCCTGGCCTTCTAATCAGTAACCCAGAGCTTTACTCCACAACCATTAACTGCCACCACTGGCTTTATGTTTAATAGTTATATTATTGTCCTTGTTCATAGAAGAATATTAATATCAATTAAGTGATAATGTTTTTATTTATATATTGAAGATTAGATGGTCAAAATTAAGCATTTGGCATAATGCACATTAAAGTCTAAACAAAGGACAAAATCATCATATACAGTAAACTTATCATTCATCTGACTGAAGACTTAATAAAGAGAGAGAAAGAGAGAGTTTCACCAGAATTATTTTTATGTATCTTAAATTCCAAATAAGCTTTACAGTTCTTTATCAGAAAGGGTTTAAACTATGTTTTTCATGCTTTTTCAATGAACCATAAACAGATGATAACATAAATGCCCAGGGTGCCTGCTCACCTGTGTGAACATGCCATAGACCTGCTGCAGGGAGGCATGAGGACTGCAGATGTGACCAGAGCAATAAACTGCAATGTCTGTAATGTAATGTGTAATCTATGGGGACTAAAGAAAGTACTTTTTAGAAAACGTGAAAGCATGGGCAGCCATCTAAATAGGATTAGTCAATTACCTCTGTCTAATGACCAAGACTGGCGAGTTTGTGACCGTGACAGTGTACAGGGCCAGCGTGAGACTCTGAGCAACATGGCATCCAAATGAATGAGCACAATCTAAGTAAAGCATTAAATAGGATAATCAAATGTCGAAATATATTTAATGATAAGGATTGGAATTTCTATATTTCTTAGAATCATTCATAATTGGAGTCAGATAAAGTAAAAAGAGGATCATATTTAATGTTGACAAATAGCTAATTTAAATGTTGATACATCACAAAGGAAAGGCCTTCTGCCACGCCGTTGGATACCATCGTTAGACCAGCAGGTAGACCTACAGGTGCCAGCGATTAGAACCTGCTTAGGAAGTGCAGGTGAAGCCTTATTCTTCATGCCAAGATCTAAAGAGTTCTGTAAGGCCTTCAGAAAAAAGGCTGTGAATGCCTATGAGTCTGGTGGGGGTTTAAAAAGATTATTTGAAATACATCAATCCACTGTAAGGAAAATCCTCTACAAATGGTGCAGATTTCAAATGACTGCCAGTTTGTCCAGGACTGACCGTCCCAGCAAATTCAGCCCAAGAGCAGACCATCTGATGCAAAAAGAAGTCTCCAAGAACTCCAAAATTTCATCATAGGATCTGCTAGTAAGTCTCTTAACTGTTGGTGTCAAAGTGCATGTTTCTACAATCAGAAAGAGATTGCACAATGTAAGAAATTTCAGACTGCCTCTCAGCAGATTCCACCCTGAACTGTGTTAGGATGAGCTTGATCCCCAAAAAGGCAAAATGATCAAAGGGACAATTAAACTGAATCTCAGCAATATGTGTATAATACCACCTAAAGTGACATTTACACAGTTATAGCACAGGAGCGGTAGTGGAACATCAAGAACAATCCCTGAACAAAGGGCTACGTGACTGTATTTAGCATTCAGAAAGACATTTGTCTTGATAATCCTATCACCTCACCATTTGGGGTCACACCTGTAACAACATCCGTTCTATGAGAACGGAAAGTGATCACATCAAATACTATCCTTAATTTACAATCAGAATTAAACATTTACATTACATACACAAAACCTGGTTTGAAACACAGTATAAAATGTCTGTGCAGATATTATTCGGGGTTCACTTTGACTCCAATGAACCCAAAGTGCTTCATGTACGTTGTCACTGCTCCGCTGTAATAACTTTAGTCTTCCTTGAGGACTTCGACATCCTCTTCATTTTTTTTTCTTACAACAAATTTGACCTGCATGGGACATGCCAGGAAAAAGCCTTTGTAAGACTACAGTTTGCCAATGAGCATACAGGCAAAAACCAGGCCTTTTGAAATAATCTGCTCTGGACAGAAGAATCAAAGATAGAGTTGTTTGGTCACAGTAACAGCAAAAATGTTTGGTGCAGACCAAAGACAGATTTTCAGGAGAAGCACCTCATACCAACTGTGAAGCACAGTGGTGGAAATGCCATGGTTTGGGGTTGCTTCACTGCCTCAGGGACTGAACAGTTTGCATTCATTGAATTCTGCATCATATCAAAGAGTTTGTGAAGATAACGTGAGGTCATCTGTCTGAAGGTTGAAGCTGAACCGAAAGTGTTTAAGCTTTAATCAGGAGGTCTATCATAAACAGTTAAATGTAAGCTCTCTGCTCATGATCACTGTTAATTGAGTTAAAATAATAGCAATGAGAAATACTGTTGGTTAATTGATAAATAAACAGCATCATATATTTATTTTTAAATATCTTAAACAATAAAGAGTCCTAATTAAAAGTAGACTAGCACAAAAATGATCCATATTGGGAAAAATTATAATAGCCTTCTACAGAAATAGCAAACTAAGCTTAATGTCAAATTGATATTAAATGCAACCCATAGTAATTAAACATTATTTCATTTCTCATTATATTTATATTTTATGAAGTTATTATAATATCTATTTTTTATATTAAATGATTTATTTATAACTAAGCACATTTTCTGTCTTTACATTTTATTAGTTTTATCTTTGTTTATCAGTTTTAGATTGGTTCCCCAGTACAATGTTTCCATGTCTGCTGATAATATTATGTTTTTGGGGGGGGTAAATAAATCATGGAAACTGGAGTTGACTTTTCTAGTGATATCTGGCAACCGTGAGTTTAAATGAAGTGAATTAGAGTTAGTGAAGGAGAGCGGAAGTGTACTGTATGTTTACAGACCAAACAGTTGCTACTCTTGATTATGATTGGTGAGGAATTATTTAATAAAGAAGTTTGAATTAAACCCACCTTGTAGCATTAACATTATTATTCATTTACTCCGCGCGAAGCCGCTGTGTCTACACGAGCAGGTGCAAGTTCAAGTCATTTTGCGGGATCAATAAAAGACGGTGGTTTGTGAGATCGAAGAGTTGAAGCAGATGATGTACAGAGTTACTCTTGTCATCATAATGGCTTCTCTGCAGTATTTACACACTTGTTTGGTTGACTGAGGTGATGAAAAGCAGTGTGAAAGTAACTGTTGCGCGGTGTAGATGCATTTTGGACTTCCTGTAGTTTTTATCCCGATTGTATTATACAACTCCGAACAGGTCGCTCGCACCGGTGTGAATAAATATTAATTCACAGTCACACAAAGTACCTTTCGGTCACAAATACGAGTGAAATTGTCGTACTGTAGAGCCCTGCTAGACAAAGCCCGGATTTGAATTCCACTGAAAGGTTGTGGGGGCATTTGAAACTGGCATATCATATATAAATATCTCAATGTGGAGGCAAGGGCATGTTTGAGAGGCGAGTGCCGGTTTGTGAATGAAGGCCGGAAGACTGAATCTGGCTACAGAGAAGTAAGATGAGGACGAGGGAGGGACCAGGCTGTGAAGATGCACGCCTGGCCCTGAGTTTTCTAATCAGTGGGAAAGAGCGATAAAGGAGTGGCTGGAAGTGCCTCCACAACTTTGATCTAACATAAAAACCTGCCAAATTTGGCATTTACATGTAGAATACCGCTATACAGATCTAAAAATAAACATTTCTGAAATTATTTTTCCTCTTTATTCTTTGTGTATTAAAGTAAGCAATAATCAAAGTTTCAGATAAAGTCTACTCAATAGGAGAGATAAACTGACCGCAGTTTCTCCACGTTACAGTTTGGAATCTTCAGTCCAGCAAAAAGCACCTTCACTCCTGAGTCCTCCAGAGGATTACTGCTCAGATCCACCTCAGTCAGCTTGGACGATTCTGAGCTGAGAACTGTGTGTAAAGCCGAGCAGCTTTTCTCTGTCACGTTACACTCACTGAGCCTGAAAGGAGAAAATGTCACATCAGAAAATGTATCAGATGTTGGTATCGGTACCAGAATCAGTAACAACGCATCCCTATTTAGGATGAATAAATTATAAACAGTAGTTAGGTGTATTGCTGTGAAATCCACTCAGAACAGCTCCTCTCATTCCTAAACACTGAGTTTAATAGAGAAACAGGTTTTACTTACAAAACTCTTGTGGCTTCCTAGACGACTGGTAGCAGTCTCTTAAAGCATTCATCTGACTTTATGGACTTCTGTAGCTCAAACACTTCCAGATCCTCCTCTGATGTCAGCAACACAAAGACCAGAGCAGACCACTGCACAGGTGAGAGTTCAGCTTCAGAGAGACGTCCTGAGCTCATGTAGCTTTGGATCTCTTTCACTAGTGAATCATCATGTAACTCGTTCAGACAGTAGAACAGATTGATGGATCTCTCTGGAGATGGATTGTGTTCAAACTTGTACTTGATGTACTTAACTATGTCCTTTTGGCAGTTAGAGCTGTTTCCTTTTTGTGTCAGCAGACCTCGAATGAGCTTCTGATTAGACTCCACTGAAAGGCCAAGAAGGAAGCAGAGGAAAACATCCAAGTGTCCGTTATCACTCTGTAAGGCCTGATCCACTGCACTCTTGAGGAAGTCAGACATTTCTGATATGTTGAAAAGACCAGTAAGATCAGTGGTTTGATCTTTTGTTGGGTTTTGGTCAAGGAAGCAGAGAAATGCATATAATGTAGCCAAAAACTCCTGAACACTCAGATGCACAAAGCTGAACATCTTCCCCAGGTGGAGTCCAGACTCTGTTCTGAAGATTTGGGTACACACTCCTGAGTACACTGCCACTTCTCTGACATCAATGCGACACTCTCTCAGGTCTTCCTCATAGAACATCAGGTTTCCTTTCTCCAGCTGTTGGAAAGCCAGTTTTCCCAGTGCCAGGATACTCTCTCTGGTTTGGGGAAGATCAAGGTCACATTTCTGATGGTACTTTTGGTCCTTGTGTTTGATCTGAAAGATCAGGAAGTGTGTGAACAATTGAGTCAGAGTCTTGGGGATCTCTCTAATCTTTGCTTCACCCAACATTCTCTCTAGAACAGTGGCTGAGATCCAGCAGAAGACAGGGATGTGGCACATGATGTAGAGGCTTCTGGAAGACTTCATGTGTGAGATGATTTTATTGAACAGGCTCTAATCACTGATCCTCTTCCTGAAGTACTCCTCTTTCTGAGGATCATTGAACCCTCGTACCTCTGTTACCTGGTCTACACACTCAGGAGGGATCTGATTGGCTGCTGCTGGTCGAGTGGTTATCCAGAGGAGAGCAGAGGGAAGCAGATTTCCCTTGATGAGGTTTGTCAGCAGCACATCCACTGAGACTGACTCTGTCACATCACACAACAACTCATTCTTCTGGAAATTTAGAGGAAGTCGACACTCATCCAGACCATCAAAGATTAACAGGACTTTGTAGGTATCACTGTCTATTACTTCCAAGTCCTTAATTTCAGGGAAAAACTGATGAAGAAGGCTCATCATACTGAAGGTTTCCTGCTTCATCAGATTCAGCTCTCTAAAGGGAAGTGGAAACATGAAGATGACGTCCTGATTCACTTTCCCTTCAGCCCAATCCAGAACTTCTGCACAGAGACTGTTTTTCCAATTCCAGCTACTCCTTTAATCAGCACACTTCTGATGGACTTGTCTTTAAAGAGATCGTTACATTTGATGGGTGTTTCCTCTGCTGCTGGTCTCCTGGACGCTTTCTCAATCTGTCTCACCTCATGTTCATTATTGACGTCTCCACTCCCACCCTCTGTGACGTAGAGCTCTGTGTAGATCTGATTCAGAAGTGTTAATGTCCCATGCTGTGAGATTCCTTCATTAATTCTTTTACATTTATCTAGAAGTCTGGATTTGAGCTTTCGCTGATACACAGAGGCCAGCTCTAACAAACAGGAAAAATGTGATGGTCATTGTTTTAATGTATGGATACTATCTACAGTGTGAAGATCAATATTAGTCAAAAACTGGAATTCATTCCTAATAAATACATAAATATGATGTAAAAGAGGGGCGCACGGTGGCTTAGTGGTTAGCACGTTCTCCTCACACCGCCAGCGTCTGGGTTCGATTCCCGCGGCTCTGTGTGTGTGGAGTTTGCATGTTCTCCCCGTGCTGCGGGGGTTTCCTCTGGGTACTCCGGTTTCCTCCCCCAGTCCAAAGACATGCATGGTAGGCTGATTGGTGTGTCTAAAGTGTCCGTAGAGTATGAATGGGTGTGTAAGTGTGTATGTGATTGTGCCCTGTGATGGACTGGCACCCTGTCCAGGGTGTACCCCGAAAAGGAGTAAGCGGTTGAAGATGGATGGATGATGTAAAAGAACCAAAATGTTAGGATTATCACTGGGTCATTTATTTGTAAAAAAAAAAAAAAAAAACCTGTATTCATCAGGATAAAAATCAGTATGAAAATATAGACCAGTGGCCCAGTGTGTTATTTAAAGTGATAGAATATTGTAATAATCTAAAGCTCTTACTGATTTGCAGTGTGTGAGCGAGATCTTTCTGCTTCATGTTCTTCAGGATGTGCAGTGTGATCTTCAGCACACCCTCTCTGAAACAGTGCAGATCCTCCTCCTCCTCCTCCTCCTCAGAGCATGCTGGGGAATCAGCACTCAGTAGCTCCTTGAACCTGTTCAGCTCATTCTTCAACAGAGTGATGACTTTGTCCTCCAGCTCCTGATTTAAAAATAGAATAATAAAAAATGACTAAGCATTATAATGCTACCTGAGTAGATTATTCTGTTGATTTTATATTAAATTACTGTAGAGTTCTGATTGGTCAGAAGGAGATGATTGCTTTTCTATAACAGCAGCTCTGACAGTAGTGCAGCTGCAAATCTGCACTTGTTCTAATATGTTCTTGTTTCTGTAATCACAGCTCATTCACAGGGGATCATGCGCTTCATATTAATAGATTTTAAATGTGTGTAATCATTGGTAAGTTTTCTGTAAGGAGATATTAATTTAACATTTATGGAAGGAGTCTCCAGTGTCAGTATCTATAAGTTTTCCTACATGTTTAAAGTCATGCTACATGCTACATGTTTAAAGTCTTCAGCACAGAGGAGTTTATGCCATAAATGAGAGCAGATCAGTTGCAGTTTTGTATGTTTATCCTACCCATAATCCTGCTGCTAGTGTGGAGAACTGTACAATACCGTAATTTATTTAAAAACTATTTTTGACATAGATAGTGAATTATGACATAATATATATATTTAATAAAATATTGCACCATAACTAAATATCAAGGAAAATATGTGTTGTGTTAACTCTTTCATTCTCATTCTCATTCATATTCATTCATTCATTCTCATTCTCTCTCTCTCTCTCTCTCTCTCTCTCTCTCTCTCTCTCTCTCTCTCTCTCTCTCTCTCTCTCTCTCTCTCTCTCTCTCACACACACACACACACACACACACACACACACACACACACACACACACACACACACACACTCACTCACACAGACACACACACACACACCTTGAATATGGACTTCAAAGAATTTCCACAGACTTTGGATTTCTGATTTTCGGTTCTGTGGATAAACAAACATTGTAAATTACTTTTTGTTTGCATTTATAACCGCACACACTGTACAGCTCTTCTACACTCAGTTATCATTCTTACTGTTCTATGTCTGTCAGATGTCTTTGCTCGTTCTTCTTGATGGTGTACATGCCTGTTTCAGATCAGTTCTGCAGAGGGTCACTGTAAAACTGTGACTTCTTCTTCTTCTTTTTTTAAAAAAAAAACTTAATAAAACTACACAGCTAAAGAAATTGTAAAATTCCATCCATTTTCTGTTTCGCTTATCCTACACAGGGTCGTGGGGGAGAACGGAGCCTAACCCAGGGAACTCAGGACACAAGGCAGGGGACACCCTGGTCAGGGTCCCAATCTATCACAGGGTACAATCACACACACACACACACACACACACACACACACACACACACACACACACACACACACACACACACACACACACACACACACACAACGGACAATTTGGAAACGCCCATCAGTCTACAATGCATGTCTTTGGACTGGGGGAGGAAACTGGAATACAGGAAGAAAAACTTTGCAATATTCCAATCCATAAAAAAGATATGTTCAATAAAGTGGAATGACACAGGGAAAAGAGAGTAGAACACGCTGACTGAAATTTATTTAATACACCTTTCTATGCAATAACAAATATTAAACTTTAGCTACTTAGCTTACATCTTACCTCGCACTCTTTCACCGTTAAAACTGAAGCATCTCATGACTTCTGCCCTCTTTGATTTGATTTGTCATTTCAAACATTCTGACATTGACAAGCGCTGCTAGACTGCCGAAGAAGTCCAGCCTGAATTTATTTTGTATTTTTCTGTCATCCTAACAACATATGTTGCAGTGCATAATTGAGTGCAGCAGAGCAGAATATTATCAAAATCTAATATTGGGGGGATAATTTGGCCATATCTGATTATTGGGGGGACGTGTCCCCCTCAGTGTCTATGGTGGTTATGGCCCTGTCTGCAGGAACTTAAACTCTGTGTTTTAGAGCTTTCTGTATGAGTCTCTCTGTACACTAGACACAAATAAACCAGAATACATCAAACAATGACAAAAATGTATTGTAGATATTCTTAATTTAATCATGTTCAGAAAAACTGTAACATTTTAGATGATGATCGAATTCATCTGCTTTGGTAGATGGAAGTTTATGTTCTAGGATACCAAAACAACAAAGTGATAAATCCTACACAGCTAAAAAAATAAGCTCTATTTAAACCTGTGACCTCTAATTTAGCGGTTTTGCTAAGTCACTCCTGAGTCTGTTTAGATTCAGCATGAGGTATTGCAAATCAGCGTTTCCAAAACCTTTGTAAATCCGGCAAAAAAGTGTTCAATTTGTTTTATGCAAAAATTTACATAGAATTTAATAAAAGACTGATAAATAAAACACAATGTTGTGTGTTTGTACTTTATATAGTCCAGTGTACCGTGGTCCTGAGAAAGCAAACTGAAGATAACATTCTGTAAGATATAATTCAGGAGTTGATTCTGTAAAATAGTTCTCTCTCACACTCTATTTAAACTTCTCAAATCCTAAGTTAGATAAGCGCAAGAGAGAGGAATACCTTTCTGTTGAGGCTGTTCCATCTTTAAAGTTGATAAAAAGTGGTATTGACCGATCACTCTTCAAGGACACACAGGTGAGCACAGCTAACAGCTTCAGCAGAGAGGAACACTGAGACAGACACACACAACCCTCAAACAGGGAGGCGAAGGTGTTAATGAGGCGAGCTGTGTACTGCCTCACTGTCTCATTCTTCGATTTGATGAGGTGAACCACAGATTTCTATTTAGTGCTGTAGTAGTTTAACAGGTCATTACTGATGAAAGCCTGGAGAACCGTATCTCTCTGCTCACCCTGTACTGAGCGGGTCAACCTCTAGCGCAGGGCCTGCAGCAGCAGAGCTTTCAGCCTGTCCGATCCATTAATCAGATCTCTCTTCAGCTTGTCGTAGTCCAGTGAAGGCAGCAGTGGGACATCATTACTCCCCTGTGCTGCAATGGACGCTCGTAACATGAACGAGGCTGTCCCAGGCCGTGTAAAATCGATGCTCTGAGCGAAACTCTTGCTAATCTGTCCACCGAAGAGGCACGCATACAAACTCTGCAGATACTCAGGGGAAATAATTTTCCGATTAATGGTAGCCTCAAGTGTATCCACCAGGTCAGCTGCACTGATGAGGTTGTAATAATCAAACTGGATCTTATTGAACTTCTTTATGTACGCTGAAACCTGCTTCTTTGCTTCAGCTAGCTGCTTCATGTGCTCTCTGTTGCTGTTTGTGCTCTCTCTAAATAATGCGAGCAGCCTCGGAATAGTGGATGCTTTCAGGGTTGAGACCAAAACCTTTTCAAGCTTTTTTCTTAAATCTTGAGTCCTGGAAGAGCTCCTTGAATGATAGATGTGCTACATGGTTGGGAACAAAAGGCAGAGCGTAAAACGGCAGGAACTCTGTGGTTTGGCTCAGTGTTGCGCCTCTTGTCTCCAAGAAGTGCTTAAAATGCCTTATCTGCTCATCACACTCAGCTTTATCCTGCTTTCCAACAGAGTTCTTCAGTGGATAGATGGTGAAGTAAACGTGCAGGTAGAACTCCAGCTTCTGCACTGTGAAGTCACTGTCAAGGATGTGTGCGGGTATGTTTTTTGTCCAAAGCGTGAAGAAAACCTTCATCTCTCCATCATCAAACAAGCTGAGCAGATCTTTCTGCAGACGATCTTTCTGTATGGTTAGCATTTTGGAGTCTTCAGCTAAACAGCTGCGTTCTTTTGTAACAGGTTTTGCTTTGCTCTTGCATTCCTTCTCAAAGGTCGTTACTGTTTCCTCCAGCTCACAGAACTTCAGGTATTCTCTGATCATCAGTAGGACATCTGCTTCATTCACCAAGATGTCCCCCATCTCTGTAGAGAAGAATTCATAGTTGAATGAATGAATGCAAGCTGTCCAGTCCCTGAGGCAGTGAAGCAACCCCAAACCATAACATTTCCACCACCGTGTTTCACAGTTGGTATGATTTGATTCTCCTGAAAAGCTGTCTTTGGTCTGTGCCAAACATGTCTGCTGTTACTGTGGCCAAACAACTCTGTCTTTGATTCGTCTGTCCAGAGCACATTATTCCAAAAGGTCTGGTCTTTGCCTATATACTCATTGGCAAATTGTAGTCTTACAAACGCTTTTTCCTGGCACGCCTCCCATGCAGGTCAAATTTTTGCAATCTCTTTCTGATTGTAGAAGCATGCACTTTGACTCCAGTTGCAAGACTTACTAGCAGATCCTGTGATAAAATTTGGGGGTTCTTGGAGACTTCTTTTTGCATCAGATGGTCTACTTTTGGGCTGAATTTGCTGGGACGGTCAGTCCTGCACAATCTGGCAGTCGTTTGAAATCTACGCCACTTGTAGATGATTTTCCTTACAATGGAATGATGTATTTCAAATAATTTGGAGATATTTTTAAATCCCTTGCCAGATTCATAGGCATCCACAATCTTTTTAGTGAAGGCATTACAGAACTCTTTAGATCTTGGCATGATGACACCACACACCTCGATACCAAAGGGAACACCAGGCACTAGATATGAGAGGGCACATATCTAAAAAAGTGTTCAATTTAGTTTATGCAAAAATTTACATAGATTTTACTAATAAAAAAAAGATAAATAAAACACAAAGTTGTGTGTTTGTACTTTATATAGTCCAGTGTACCGTGGTCCTGAGAAAGCAAACTGAAGATAACATTCTGTAGGATATAATTCAGGAGTTTCTTCTGTAAAATACTTCTCTCTCACACTCTATTTAAACTTCTCAAATCCTAAGTTAGATATGAGCAAGAGAGAGGAATACCTTTCTGTTGAGGCTGTTCCATCTTTAATGGTGAGTGGCTCCAGCATTGACCGGTCACTCTTCAAGGACACACAGCTGGGTTCAGGAGAATTTGACCTTTCCACAGTTTCACTAAATAGTAAAGAGAAATGTGTTTTAGCAATTTATTTATAAAACAGAGTGATGATGCTTTTAGATTCCCCTCTGATAACACCTTTAAAAATCCATACAAACAAAACTTCCTCAGTGATTTGATGCAAAGGACTTTGTGAGTGAAGCATTAACTCCAAAGAAATCCACTGAAATCACGAATACACTCTTTATATACATTGTGTACTTCATTCAAAATCATAATCTACAAAGATGTCATGATTTTATAACCTGTAGCTGCACGGCAAATTGTTTATATGATACTAGCATTACACCGACACAGGGAAACAAAACAAACAAAGCACACATATTTTACTACATCCCACCTGTGTCACAAAAACCACAGATAAGTCCTGAAACTAGCCAAAAGGCACTGGAAAACGAAGAAATATCTAGACACACTGTCTGCACTTACACTTGGTGTGAAAAAGATTATTAAGTTTCATTCAGATTATTTGCTATAAAACATCTGGACTCATCAGATCACATGACGTTTTCCATTGCTCTACGGTCCAATCTTTATGCTTCCTAGATAATTTAAGTCTTTTTTTTTATATATATATATGATTAGCCTCACAGGCCTCACAGCTGTTTAGTCCAAATCCTGAAAGTTCTCGTTGCATTGTGCATGTGGAAATGCTCTTACTTTCACTATTAAACATTACGAGTTTATGATGTAACCAACCATTTTAAAGATCTCAGACCACAATCATTCAAGATATCGAACATTCATTTTTCCGACCACATTTCTTCCTCAAAGTTTACAATTCACCACTCTCCTTCCAGGTTTTAATAATGCGTTAGACAGTTCTTAATCCAATTCCAGGAATTTCAGCAATCTCCCTAGTTGTTTTTTTTTTGTTGCTGTTTTTTTTTTTTTGCTTAATACGGGCCAATAATTTGCCCTTTCTGAAACACAGTAACATCTTTTCCACTATGCTTTGAGATAAAAGATAAATAGATATAGATTAAAAATAAAGAATAGGTCACATCACACCCCATTATTTGTATTACTGCCACCAGAGGTCTCTGTTTCACCTCTTCCCTTTTTCAGTTATTAGTCTTTCTCTTTTAACTTTACACATCTTGGCTCTTGCTGTTTTTGTCACACAGAATTTCTGACCAGTTTTTACAGTGTACCATCTGTCTGCTTGTGTTTTATTAACTCACCTTTCCTAGCTAGTTATATTATATTATATTTCCTGTTAGCATGCATGTGAACATAACATGTAAAACCCTCACATTTGATCATTACCACTGTATGTTGCTAGCTCAGTATTAGCTTTGACATTTGACAATTTAGTAAGCGTCTCACAATAACAATTTTTTTTAATGTCTCTCAATATGTTTTTCTAAAAACACGCTTCAAAATGTAAATAAAGTCAAAATATTAAGTTCTGTAATGTGTAACAAAGTTGAAGATACTTGGCATTTCTCCATGTATAACATTTATCTCCGTTAGAACATTTAAATGCAGCAAAGATACTAGATACAGAAATATTTTATCATATGTTTGCATTATTAATGCTTACCTTTGTATCTTGTGCTGCTCCTCCTGTAGACTCATTTCAGAGATTCTGAGTTTCTCACACTCCTCCAACATTATATCAAAAAGTCAGATGTTTTTATAGTATGAACTTAGCTTGATCCTGGTGAGAAAAGAACAGAAGAATATGAAATTATCTTTCTGGTATATAAAAGTTATTTTTATTTGGCTGTAAATTCCTTTAAACGTCTGTAAAGTATCATTTAAGTACTGACATTTACTTTCTTTCTCCAACAGCCTATGCTTTAGTTGAATATGAGCTTAAATTACATGGCAGTTTAAGTGAATTAAACTTGTATAAACAGAGAAAGAAAACCTAACCACCACACAGTAACCTGGAATTTTTTTATTTGAATCAAAAGCTTTTGGGAATCAGTAACTGATAACTAAATCTCGGCATGTGATATTCACTTTAAGAAAATGAGTAAAAATATACCCTCTATAAAGAATATCACAAAACATCTATGTTGTTTGACATAAATCACACAAACAATGAGCTTCCTTATTGACAGTATTGACAGAAAATGTATAAAGATATGTATTTGCTTTGCAGGGGGAGAGAGCAGGTCCACAAGCGAGTCAAGGCTGCACATTACATTTCAAAATAAAAGTATTGTACATCGCACTAATCAAATTAATAAACCTATTAATAATCCTATTTCATTCCTATGTTAAAAAATACACTTGTACCAATACAATGAATGTTTAAATGAACATGTAAAACATTTGACTAAATTAGTGAAAATGGTATATATGGAAGATTTCCTATATTTTGCATTATTGATCTGATAATGTAACATATTTATGTATTAATGTAACAGGACTCTGATAAAGTATTTCAGCTCTGTGTTGAAGAAAACACTTGTTACAATACAGGAGTGAAGAAAGTCATCAGAGTCATGTGTTTGTATTAACTGTATTGATACCAGTGTATTATGTCCAACCCTGATCCAACTGTAGGCTACTCTGGGGGGAAAAAGTTAAAAGTTGTAGCTAATTGTGTCAGTTATCAATAATCATAATTTACACATGTTGATCACCTTCTGCGAATTTGAAACCACTTCACTCATCACGCCTCCCCTTTAAAAAAAAAAAAAAATCACAATCACAATAAATTCACGTAAACTGGCCATTCTCCTTGAAACCTTCCTTGAAACACCGCCGAAAGTGGAAAACGAGCGTCTGCAATCTCCTACACAACCACAGCAATTTAACTTTTATTCAAAATGATCATTTTAAATAAATAAGTAACAAAACCGACAACAATTCACAGTATTTATGCCCTTACGAAAAGAAACCCTACAGGAATCCTGCAGGATTTTATTTTTTCTACAGGATGTTCCTATAGGGTTTAGCATGGAGCCTTCAGTACAATAGAAACATGCCAGAATTTCCAGTACACTCGCTGCACAAGGGGGAAAGTCCTGCACACATCCTGCCAAAATAAAAGCTCCCAAGTACTTAATCTATCCTGCAGGACAACTTATTTCCTTTAAATGAAAAATTAATTCTGTAGGTTATGTAGTTGATAAAATAAATTTAAAAAATGGTAGATCTGTTATGAGAGGGGATAAAAACCGCTGCTTAAGCACTCTTTTTGAAGTCTTTTAGTAAATATGTAGGTATACTCATTTTAGGATAAGAAGACGTTTTATTTGTGAACGACTCAGCGTTTTAACAAATATGTTGAGTAAATAATTCAATGAGACATTCACAGTGCACAAAATTTGCAAGAATTGCAAAGAATGCAAGAATTCACCTGTTACTAGCCGTTGTGTGCAAACAGTGGTGCTTGAAAGTTTGTGAACCTTTGTGAACCATTTTCTATATTTCTGCATAAATATGACCTAAAACATCATCAGATTTTCACACAAGTCCTAAAAGTAGATAAAGAGAACCCTATTAAACAAATGAGGCAAATAAATTATACTTAGTAATTTATTCATTTATTGAGGAAAATGATCCAATATTACATATCTGTGAGTGGCAAAAGTATGTGAACATCTAGGATTAGCAGTTAATTTGAAGGTGAAATTAGAGTCAGCTGTTTTCAATCAATGGGATGATGATCAGGTGTGAGTAAGTGAGCGCCCTGTTTTATTTAAAGAACAGGGATCTATCAGAGTCTGATCTTCACAACACATGTTTGTGGAAGTGTTTCATGGCATGAACAAAGTAGATTTCTGAGGATCTCAGAAAAAGAGTTGCTGTTGTTGATCATTATGGAAAAGGTCACAAAAAAATCTATATTGAGTTTTGACTCCACCAATCCACAGACTATGTACAAATGGAGAAAATTCAACACCATTGTTACTCTTAAAACTTTTTGGTTTAAATAATAACCGTTATGTTTCAAGAAAGGAAAACACTGCATTCCAGCATATGCATTCTAACCTTATCCCATCTGTGAAACATGGTGGTGGTAGTATCATGGTTTGGGCCTGTTTTTCTGCATTTGGGCCAGGACGACTTGCCATCATTGATGGAACAATTAATTCTGAATGATACCAGCGAATTCTAAAGGAAAATGTCAGGACATCTGCCATTTCTAAAGAGATAGTGGGTCATGCAGCAAGACAACAACCATAAGCACAAAAGTTGTTCTACCAAAGAATGGTTAAAGTTAATGTTTTGGAATGGCCAAGTCAAAGTCCTGACCTCAATCCAATAGAAATGCTGTAGAAGGACCTGAAGCAAGCAGTTCATTTGAGGAAACCCACCAACATCCCAGAGTTGAAGCTGTGCTGTATTGAGGAACAGGCTAAAATTCCTCCAAGCCAATGTTTAGGACTGATCAACAGTTACCCCAAAGGTTTATCTGCAGTTATTGCTGCACAAGGGGGTCACACCTCATATTGAAACAAAGGTTCACATACTTTTGCCACTCACAGATATGTAATATTGGATCCTTTTCCTCAATAAATAAATTACCACGTATAGTATTTTTTGTCTCTTTTGTTTATTTGGGTTGTCTTTATCTACTTTTAGGACTAAATCGGATGATATTTTAGGTTGTATTTATGCAGAAATATAGAAAAATCTAAATTTTCAAGGACCACTGTAGTACCACTTTTATTAAATAATTTCTTTAATAATTACAGTGTACCAAATTACTGTTCTAATTTACAGTGCATCCGGAAAGTATTCACAGCGCTTCACTATTTCCACATTTTGTTATGTTACTGCCTTAATCCAAAATGGATTAAATTAATTATTTTCCTCAAAATTTTACAAACAATACCCCATAATGACAATGTGAAAGAAGTTTTTTGAAATCTTTGCAAATTTATTAAAAATAAAAAACAAAAAAAGCACATGTACATAAGTATTCACAGCCTTTGCCTTGACACTCAAAATTGAGCTCAGGTGCATCCTGCAATCCGCACTGACTGAGGTCTCCCGATCAGGAAGTCCAGGATCAAGTTGCAGATGGAGGTGTTGTTGTGGATAAAAATGACATGAAATAAACATGAGGGAGACCCAGTATCCAGTAAAGGGGAGAAGAAGAAAAGACGACGGGCACCTAGACACACAGAAGCGGTATTAGGCGGATATTGACGAATTGGATTCACACTTTAAGATCTTTTAAGAGTAACACACTATGGTTTATTAGTCAAAAAGTCAAAAAGAAGTATAATAGCTGAGGAGTGCTAACACACACACACATACACTCTTGTACAGTCAAGGGTGGGCATGTAGACATAACGCACACACACACACTCTCTCTGTCTCTCTCTCTCACACACATAACATTATAACTTTATAAGAATAATAAAAAGGAGTATTAAGATATTATAAGGGTAATATCTTAGAATAATAAAATATAAAAATAAAGAGTAGTAGGATATGTAGGATAGTAGAAGGGTAATATAATGATATTATGAAGTAGGAAGTACAGTAAACCATTTTGCAAGCAGCATAACTATATATAAAATAGAGATATAGGGCAAATATGAAAATAAATTATAAACTAGAAATACAGAAAAATGTAACTTACTCATAATTCAGATGGTGAAGATTCTTGTCTCGCAAGGAAGGCCTTAATTTTAAGAGAAAACCATGAGGAGCCATTTATAAGGGTAGCTGAGTCAAGCTGCCCCCGCCCCGCGAGATAATGGTGAGACCAAGGTCACTCTAAATTGTTTTGTCTCTCCACTTTTGAATCTGATGGTAACTTGGAAAGCCCTTTTTCAGAACCTAATGGTAAATTGGAAAGGCCTTTTTCAAAACATAATGGTAATGTAGATGAGCTCTTTTTTAACCCTATTGATATTGATATCATAGTCTTTTTGAAATATATTGGTTATCTACTGTGTAAATACAGTATAAATACTGGAGCTTGAGCTCCGGGTGTCAGATCACTTCTGAGAATTCTCATCGGTGTGGATCTCGTGTGGTGGAACGGAACCAATAAATCTGGACCCTTGCTTCTTTGCACTCACGGCTGGTGTCTTTTTTTCTATCTCCAACTGGGTTCAGAGGTAGATGTGAGTATTTGCATCTATGTTGAATTTTAAGTGTTTTTGGGTAATAGGCTAAATTTGAGCCAGCATTTGGCACCCCAGATGGGACTGGGCTAAGATCTATATGTCTGTAATCTCTCCCGTGGGACTTCACTCTCTAAGCAACAGATAGGCCGTGTAGGAAGAAGGCATTGCAGACGCCTGTTATTTCAAAGCTCTGTTGTAGTGGTCTGTTGTTACGATTGGGAAGCCCCAGGGTGGGAAGAAAGACTAAAGTTGGTCTCCAAAAGAACCTTGGGTGAGTGAGAAGAGGTAAGAGAAGTGTGAACCAATTGTAATTGTATAGGGGCTATGAATAAGGTTCATAAGACTGTTTAATGAAATTGTATGTGTTGTGTGAGTGAAAGTCCTGCAATACCGCTGGTTAAAAATTCCAGGGCTGGATAGGAATTAGGTGGATATGAGGCCTCAAACCCCAGATGCCGGCTACTAGATTAGAAGTGGCGGCTGCATTGGTGGGGGACCCCTAATACCGCTGGATTGAGTCAGTCCAGGTCTGGATAGAGAGGGGTATAAGTCCGGGTCGCGCAAAACAGCGTGCCTGGTGTATGAATGGAATGTGTAATAACAAACGTGTGTGCTTATAATATGAGTGTGGTGTGAGAGCGTGCATGCATGTGCGATAAGCTCTGATACTTAGATTTGGAGACAGGGAAAAATGTATTCATTAGTCCTCTGAACATGAGCTCCATACATAAGAAAATGTGTGTGTTGGATAAGCCTTAAAAAAATTAGTTTTGGAGAAAGTTGCATTTAATTTATATGACTGTAAGCTTCATACATACGGAGCTGGTGTGAAGGCGCTTTATACTCTGAGACCACAATTGTGTGTATGTAATAAAATAAATATGTGTAATAGTGTGTGAATATAATATGTGTATGTGAGCTTGCGGGCGTTGTTTATAAAAAGGAGTGGTGTGTGTGTGTTCCTATCTGTTATCATCTGCGCGGCAGGCCTGCCGTCTGTGTGGAAGGGGGGAAAAAAATGTGTGTGTGTGTGCGCTCTTCAGATTGAGCTGGGTAACACAGAACATTGTGAGATTTTTAAAAAAAAAATTTTTTAATCTGGTACAGACTTTCTGTGAGTCGGGTGTGACTGTGTGTATTATAATTTCTTTGGTATCAATAACTGCTCTTTGAGTGTTTTAAAAATTGGGGGAGCATGCAAGAACATTGTAAATATTTTAGACATCTGTCAGACTGCCCATTGTGTAAATAAGAACTTCTAGACCTGTAATATATAACAAAATTGTTGAGAAATGAGTGAGTCAGTCTATTGGGACCTTTTATTTATATTCCATAAATTATGAATGTGTTGGTCAGTTAAATGACAAATAATAATAATATAATTTAATTTAAAATAATTTTTCCCCTGTTGTATTCCTTCCCGAAAACACTTATGATAAGTGAAAAAGTACAGGCCCCAAAATTGGGTAATATTGAATAGGGGTTGTAAATATTATGTCTAAGAACATTGTAAACATGTAAGAATTGCCAGATTGGCCGTTGTGTGAGGCTGTGTGAATTACCTAAAGTTAAACTTAAGAATCATAAGATTAATTGAATCATCTTAATTGATTAATTAATCATCTTAATTAATTGAATGTATGTACTCTGAGTGTATGTGAGTCCCTAGGGCAGCTGGCTGGACCGAGTACGGACGGAAGGGAAAAGCAGGCATAAATCGGTACCAGATAGGCTAAGCAGGCCGGAACAGCAGGACAAGGTAGGAGGAAAACATTTGGCTGTGAGGGATAACTTAGGGGATTTGGGGGGGCATGTACAAAAGACTCTAAGGGCTGAGAGGTGTGAGACATGACCAGAGTTATGGCTGAATGTAAGAAAGAGATGAGCCCGATAGAGAGGGTGATAAGCAAACACTGTACAGATGAGAAGGACATTAGGCATTATTGTAAAAAATGGAGTGAGAAGACCAGTGGTGAGTGGAAATGGCCCGAGGAAGGTACTCTTGATGGACAGCTATGCCAGATAATGAAAGAGAGATTAGCTGTATGGAATGAACAGAAAAAAGGCTTGAGAGTGAGGGAGAAATGTGTGAAGACAGAGAAGATAGTGGACTGGTTTGTGAACGCAGGGAAGGAGGAGAAGGAGAAGGATAGACGGCAGAGAGAACGAGTAGAGGCGATGGTACGGAAGAAAGAAGAAAGGGAAGCAAGTCTAGGAAAAAAGATAAAAGAGGCCATTCAGAAAGAATGGGCCGAGGCCCCGCCCCCATATAACCCTCAGTACCGCCCTCCAGTGAGACCTGTCGGAAGTGGTGCCCCACTTGCCGGGCTCTACATGATGCAAGACCTGGAGGACAGAGAAGATGAATGGAAGGAAACCGAGGTGGACATACAGGGAACATTCACCGGATACCAAAGAATGAGGCATCGCATGTGGGAGGATGGAGAACCTACCAAAGGATAGAACCCCGGATACGAGGATAGAACCCCGGTCAAGAGCGAAAGCCCACGGCTGGACCTCCCACACATAGGCAACAAAGAGAGGGACAGGGAACTACAGGAGTATATGAAAAACTGGACCCACACTCCGGGGTGGCCGGAGCACGGGGAGATTCCCACCAGCACTAGCACCCCGAGGCCAGGGTCACGGCCGATGGTGCACAAGCAGAGAAACAAGAAACTGGAGGAAATATAGGAGCAGGAGGAGCATAGGACCAGTGAAAGTCAAGAAGGTCGTAGGAGTGAGAGAGGGCACGAGGGTGAAAACGGAGCACGAGGGGCTACACATACCAGAGGAGGAGAAAAAGGGGAGCCGAGAGACAATGTGGGGCGGGTGGTCCATATAGAGGGGGTTATGGTGCTCTCCCCATATGCTATCGAGGAGGATAAGGAATTGGAGGGCATATCATATGGCATGGGTAAAATGGATGAATTGGAAAATCTTGCAGGTCAAGCATTCCAAATGGCGACGGCTGTGAAAAATAAGTATGCGCACAAGCCCCATTTGGGAGAATCATCAAAATCACAGAGGTCGAGAAGAGCACTGAACCAGTCAGTAGGAAACATGTGAAGAGCCTGAGTAAGGCCTCAAAGGTCCTAATATACCACCAGCAGAAGAAGAAGCAAGTGAGTTCAGACATGGATCTGGACGAACACGGGGGGACTGAGAGCGAGGGGACTGAAACAGAGAACGAAGGAAAAGTTGAACAAGACGTCAGTGAAGAGGAGGACTCCCACCTGATGAAGATGGAGCCTAGTGAAGCTAGAGCACTACGGAGCAGGGCAAGCCTGAGGCCCCCAGTGAGATTCCAACCTGGTATCACAGCGTACTTAGCGCATTCCCGCTCCCAGTCGGAGCTCAGCCTTAATCAGGTTGGGTGGTCACCCCCAGGTCAGATGCCCCTCATGGTTAAAGGAAAAGCCCTACATTATGCACCCTGGAGTTTCATGGACCTAACAGGCCTGATCCAACGACTACCCAACATGTGTGAAGGGGGGCAGAAAAGGATTACACAGTTTGAGGAAAAAACATCAGGACAGCACCTGGCGATTGGCGATATCAAAGCCATTCTCTGCCAAACAGTGGGCAAGGGACGGGCTGAAGAGATTTCCGATAGGGCAGAACACAGGGATTTGATGGACGACCCCAAGGCTGACGGCATCCCGTTTGGCCTGTACCGACAAGAAATATGGGACGCTGTAAGGAATATGTTTCTGGCTAAGATGGACCCTGGGAAGCTCGAAAATATAAAACTGAAAGACGAAGAAAACGTGATAACCTTCATACAAGAGTTTCAAGACAAATGGTGGGATGAAACGGGTGCCAAATGGGACGATTCGGTGGCAAGTGTGGGACTGTTCAAACTGCTGTTGAAGAAGGCTCTCCCTGGCGAGCTACAGCAGAAATTAGAGGAAGTGGTGGGGCTCAACGCAATGGAATGGGGCTCATTTCTGGCACATGTGACCCATCACGTGGAGCAACACAGAAAGCTGAAAAAAGAAGCTAAAGATGCCACTGAAACCTTAATGACCCAACTCTATAAAGCACAGCTCGGCGAACTGACCAGGACTAAACAGGAAGAGAAGGAACGGAGGAAGGAACACATTAAACAAGCGGCAGTAATGGTGCCCCATCCACAAGCGGCAGCCTCAGCACAGCTGACCCTTTGCTGCTGGCCAGTGGATACCAGGCCCACCCACAACCACAAGTCCCACACATAACTACTATGCTGCACCCCACCCAGATGGATTACATATATCAAATGAGGACCCCCATGTACCCGGGGACGCAACCCGCCTGGGGGAGGGGACGAGGATACAGACGGGGTCGAGTTTTGCAAAGACCAAATATGGCAGCTGAAGGGTGTTGGGGATGCGGTGACCCTAGCCACTTCAGGAGAAATTGTCCACGTGTCCAACGACCAACTTGGGGAGACCGCGTGGATAGGGCTGAAAGAAGAGGTCAGGTGCTTGGACCGAAAGCGCCGGAGAGCTATGGAATGCCACCTCGGTGTCAACCGCTACCCCCAGTACCCCCAGGTGGCCCCATGTATGGCCCCTATGGGGAGCCGGGACCCAGCCAGAGTTGAGGAGGCCTAGAGAAGCCCGGGGGGGAGCTGATGCAGTCCGTCACCACACTGCACCCAGAACAAGAGCCAACTGTTACAGTGATGATCGGAAATACCTTGCGAGCGCCCTTTATGATCGACACTGGAGCTCCATATTCAAGCATAGGGAAAGAAGGTTCACAGCTCCCCCTCACCTGTAAGGCAATTAAAACTATGGGCTTCTCAGGAAAAATACAGACCTTACGATTCACCGAGCCTCAAGAATTAACTCTGGATGGCGTGACAATACAAGCACCCCTGTTATATTCGCCAGGAGCGCCTGTTAACCTACTGGGACGTGATGCCCTGTGTAAGTTGGGAGCTCAGATACAGTGCGAGGCGACTGGGATTTGGGTGACATTCCCTAAATCAATATCCACACAATACCTACTGTTGCACGAGCCACCTAGCACCGCCCGTAATGTGAGGATGGTATACTGGTTGGTGATGTCCGATCCATCTAACCCGGGACTCAGATACGCAGAATGGAAACCATGGTTACAGTACATGCGGCCTGATTGCATAGAGATGGAGGCCCCTTTACATTGCACTATTAAATATGATGACGGTGGACGAGACCAGGAATATGCTCAGCTTTGGGAAGACATGGAATAGGGACAAGTAATGGACATTAAAACCATGGAAATAATAAGCGGCCCACAGGGAGTGGCGGCTATGATCAAGCTCCCAGAGAGAATCACAAACTGGTATCAGCTGGAAGGGACAGCGCCCCATGTCACACTCATTGTCACCAAAGGCCTTGAACCGGAAGATGTAGGGCCAATGGTAAGGCAGGCGAAAGAAGTAAAAGAGTGGAAGCCAACTACCAATCCATCTTTGCACAAGTCGCCTGATGGAAAGTTTGTGCGAATCTCAATAACAGCAGTTGACACCGCCGTGGCCACTAGTGTCTGCATATGCACGAGCACGGACCGAAGTGGTTTGCAAATGGCAGTTAAGGCAGCAAAAGATCAGGAAAATGAGGAAATACTGAAAACTGTTCCAGAACAGCTATGGACAAAACATCCGACCGACGTAGGGCTTGTTAAATCCGCCGACCTAGCTCAGATTAAGGTAAAAGAGAATGCAAGGTTGCCCTACCAGAAACAGTATCCGTTGTCAGCGCAAGCTAGAGAAGGCATACGGCCCACAATACATGGATTGGCAGAGGCCGGAGTGCTAATCTCCATGCGAAGTCAGTGCAATACCCCCATTTTTCCAGTTAGAAAACCTGACTCAGAGAAGTGGAGGCTAGTACATGATTTGCGTGCTATTAACCAAATCGTGATACCTGAAACACCAGTAGTGCCAGACCCACACACCCTATTGTCGAACATTCCAGAAGGGACCAAATGGTATACTGTCATAGACCTATGCTCAGCATTTTTTAGCATGCCACTGCACCCAGACTCACAGCATTTGTTTGCTTTCACGTATGAAGTACACATACACTAGACTTCCGCAGGGATACTGTGAAAGCCCATCCATATTTAATCAGGTACTGGCTCAAGACCTCTCAGCCCTGGAGTGCCGTAGCACCATCTTGCAATATGTCGACGACCTTTTGATTTGTAGTGCGTCCAAAGAACAATGCCAGCACGACTCACTAAAGGTCCTAAGAATGTTGGCCGAAAATGGCCACAAAGTGAGTAAAGAAAAGTTGCAATTTTGTAGACAAAAAGTGGAATACCTAGGTCGTGTGTTAGAGGGAGAAAGCCGTACTATAGCGCCAAAGCATGTAGAGGCCATACGCAAGGCCCCACAGCCAGCCACCGTACGACAGATGTTGGCATTTTTGGAATGGCGGGGTTCAGTCGCCCATGGATATGTGAGTTCGCACTAAGGGTTCAAACATTACGGGACATGATTAAGGCAGGAGACCAATCACAGCCAAGTGCCCCCCTCGTCTGGACTCCTGAAGCTCTAGCCGCACTCGCAGATATTAAAATGGCCTTAATGACCGCTCCTGCATTGGCTAACCCAGACTATAGCAAACCGTTTCACCTCTATGTATCCAAAAGAAAGGGGTACGCATCGGCCGTCCTAACTCAGCAGCAACAAGGGATGGAAAAACAGGCCATCGCCTATTACAGCACGGCTCTTGATAACGTAGAAAAAGGGATGCCACCCTGTTATCGTTCTTTGGCAGCGGCCGCATTTGCATATCAGAAAGTGTCCTCAATCACCATGGGGTACCCAGTTACATTATATACGACCCATGCACTGCATGCGCTCCTAACGAGTCAGACCTTTGTGATAACGAACTCCCGTCGAACGGGGTATGACTCCATTCTGTTAGCCCCAGAGCTCACTATAGAACGGTGCACCACGGTGAATCCGGCCGATAAACTGGTAACCCCGATAGATGGTGTACCCCATGAGTGCGTAGCGGAATCAGAGAAATTTTTGAAAGCGCGTTCGGATTTGGAGAACTGCCCTATTGATAATGCTAAGCATACGTATTTTGTGGATGGTTCCTGTTATCGTACCGATATGGGCAATAAGGCTGGGTTGGCAGTAGTAGAAGCACGACGAAACCCGGCGACGTTTGAGGTGGTGATGAGTGTTCCCCTTCCCCAACCCTGCTCGGCCCAGCTAGCTGAACTACGGGCGTTGACAGCTGCATGTAATTTGGGCCGTAATGATAGTTGCACTATGTATACGGATTCGGCCTATGCTCATGGAGTCTGCCATGTGTTTGGACCAATATGGGCTCAAAGGGGATTCCAGCGGGCAGCGTCCCCCGTGACCCACGGGGAAGCGATTTCAGATTTAGTATATGCTATGACATTGCCCACAAAATTAGCTATAGTAAAATGCAGGGCACATAAGACTGATGATTCCTTTATCACTAAATGGAACGCACTGGCGGATGAGGCAGCAAAGAAAGCTGCCGTAGTGCCTGCGCAGATGATGGCCCTAACTCAGCCCGGGGAGAGTCAGCTGCGGCATCCACAGGAAGACAATGTGGCCCACTTAGTGGAGCTACAGAACACCGCAGGTGTGGCTGAAATATTGGTGTGGATAAAACGGGGGGCGAAAAAAGAGGCGGGTACTGGATTGTGTCGCAGCATAGAGGGGTTGTGTATAGCCCCAGCCTGTTACCTCCCGCTCTTGATCAAAGAAGCCCATGGCTTGGATCACGCCCATAGGACCGAAACTATCTGAAAAATCCGCCAGGAATGGTGGTCCCCATTTCTGGCCAGTATGGTGGACTATGCGTTGAAAAGATGTAATGTGTGTATCAAGAACAATGTGCGAAAGAACTTTACTGCCCCTTTAGGACATATTCCACCGCCGACGGGACCTTTCTGGCATATAATGATGGACTATGTAGACATGGGAGCAGACAACCGGTAAGAAGGGAAGCATTACATTCTAGTAATAGTAGACCTCTTCAGCAGGTGGGTGGAAGCAAGTGCGACTTCCAAGGAAGACACGATGGCCACGGCTAAATATTTATGTCGCGAGGTCATTCCCCAGTTCGGTATTCCAGATTTTCTGAGTTCGGACAACGGCACCCACTTTGTGAATAACGTCATCGACAATGTTCCATCTGCCTTGGGGGTAGATCATAAGCTAGGTTGCGTATATCATCCTCAATCCCAGAGCATGGTGGAACGAGTGAATGGTACCCTACTAAGTAAACTGGCAAAAATATGCGAGAGCTCTCGCCTAAACTGGGTCCAAGCCTTACCACTGGCACTGATGAAGATGCGTTCACAGACCAATCGTATGACGCACTTGACTCCTCATGAAATGCTTACTGGGCGCCCAATGCCCATGGCGTTCACCCGAGGTCCATACACAGGGCCGTCTTTGGCACAATTGGAAGACGAAATGCAGGATTATGTGTGAACCCTCACCCAAATCCATAGACATTTGTATTCACAGGTTCGTGAGGCAGTCCATGGAGAGAACAAGGTACGGGAGGACGTGCATCTAGTGGCACCCAGGGACCAGGTATATGTGTTTTCAAGAGGAAGAGCCCCCTTGCGGGTCGTCGGGAAGGACCCTTCACCCTGGTTGCTGCAACCCCCACGGCTGTGAAAGTTGAGGGGAGGAATTACTGGTATCACTTGAACCACTGCAGCCGCGCCGAACCAGGTAAGGGACCGCTACTGCAAGACACTACCGATGAACAACCATAGAGCTCAGGTCTAGTCAGTACAAGGCAGCCCATTGGGGCAGCGGTGTTCACCGATAGTGACAGTGATTCGGATGCATCCCTGAGCCCTGCCTACGGCACTCGAGCCCAGACTAAGCGGCGGGCTGTGGAAAAACTAGATAGACCGGCTCAGTCTGATACCATTAGCCCAACCGGCTCTCCGCTTCTCTCCCCTCCGTACTATGATATGGACCTTGTTCTCTCGCCCCGAGTAGAAGTGACGGGTGTCGTAGTTACCAGCCCACAGGAATTTGTAACCCTAACGGAGGAGGATTTTCTGTCTACGCTTGCCACTCTCTGTCAGGACCTTGACGACCCCGCTTTGCTTGACTTGGATACGCTGCAGTCCCTAGAAGCACAGTTGAGCTTACCTGGGCTTACTCCTGAACTTCAGTCTCCGCATGAATCCTTGCACACTCCCCTACCACCGGTTCCGGAGGGGACCGGTGGCACGAGCTCCGCAGAATAGTAGCACATATGGGGGTAGGGTGATTTTTGCAGCAGGACTAATAGCACTCTTTTTCTTTTTCTACGACCCAATGTCCAGAAGGACTATTCATACCTTCAATAATGCCCTGGATTCCTATAACACGTTACGCCCATAATTGGCTGCTATTTCCCGCACAGCCCCCTATCCCCGTATTAGGCATGTTCGATCCTGGACGGCCCCTGGCTTAACTGTAGGTTCACGTAGCTCGATGTGCACATTAGCTCTCCTTAGACTCGCCCATGAAGAGTCCCTGATTGGCAGAAGTCCCTATTTGGCCTCATTCACTTTCTCCCAAGCTCGATCTGTGGAGATTCACGTGGGACATCTTAGAATTACTGGTAGGGCACAGACGAGTAGGTGCTCCTTTGAGCTGCCCACTATTGGCCACCTGTGGCTACCGTTCCTTTGCTCAGCTACGGCGTATTCTTACCATGATAGTACAGGGTCACCTTTCGCATCCCGGGCTCTCCACCCCCTCCTCATTGCCCCAGTGTCAACTCCGATCGCACATAAATTAATGAAATTACAATACTATTCAATCTCCACCGATAACACCTCGCTTACGGAGGAGCAGAGTAACATGTATCTGGCATGGATGGTCCATACTGCTTGATCTGTGACGGATCGCTCGTGTCTCGTATGTCATGATCGTAGCCTCACCCCCCATTTTATGCTGGCTATGGGGAACCTCACGGAATGCCTCACCACCCCCTATTATGTTGATTTTTTGTGTCCTACTGTGTGCCTCCTTGGGGCCCTTTCTGCTGACTTTGGCCCATCGTGGATGTACAATGCAAGCTCCTCATGCCTGTTTCACCCTGTTTCCACTCAAGTGTCGACTTTTGTCCGCGTCCAACCGTCTCTGCCCTTGTTCTTTCCCATCTGCCTCTGCTCCTCTGTTGGCGTATATCCTGTGGGAAACGTGTCTGCCCGATGTAATGTCTCCCTATTCACTAATGATTTGCAAATTGAGACCCTCTCTGTTTGTGATTCATCCCCATGCACCCCCAGTGTGACAATTCCCCTACCTGATCTTAGTGTTGGTACTGTTCCCCTTGCGGATGTTTTCTGGTTTTGTGGGGGCCAACGTGTACGCCAGACTTTGCCTGCGGAATGGCAGGGGTGCTGCGCCCCGGTTAGGTTGGACGGTAAGACCCGTGTTTTGTTGGTGGCTGACCAGCCGTCATCCAGCCGGTCCCGTTCATGCCGTGACGTGGCCCTGTGGACTCAGTATGTTCGTGACGCTGGTGCAGCGAGCTATTCTGACTGGGCCGCTGATGAGACCGTCCATCTTGACTTTGGGGGCACCCCCGTTGGCGTTCCTGCTCGCTACAGAGCCATGGAGGCCATTGGCAGTGATGTAGCATCTATTTTGCTCCTGGCCGTGCAGATCAACCGCAACGTGGCATGGATTAATTACGTGTGGTACAACGAGCAACGCTTCATTAACTACTCGGTGAGTGCTCTCGGACTGGTCCGTGATCAGCTCCATGCCACTTCCCTCATGGCTGCTCAGAACCGTTTTGTCCTGGACCAGATGCGTGCCCCTGAGGAGGGTGTCAGTGCAATGATTGGTCCCGAGTGCTGTGCTGCAATCCCTTTGCACACTGGTTCACAAGGGTGCTCTCTCCAAGGTCCTGGGTCAACTACAGGCCCTCCAGGCGGAGCAAGCGGCTAACTCCGGCTTTGGGTCTAGTCTCCGCCTCCCGCCGTGTCTCTCCTGGTTTCTTTCTGGAGATTGGACTGCTGCCCTGACCTGCTTGGGAGTGTCCCTGCTCGCCCTCCTTCTCCTTGTGGGTCTGGTGGCCTGCTGTGTGATCCCCTGCGCACGGTGGATGGTGATGTCCTCCGCCTCCTTTTCTGGCCAGTACATTGTTAAGGGTGAGGAGTTACCAACTCAACGGGGGGTGGTGATCGAGACCATGCGACGGGAGACAATGAGCAGCGACAGCAGCAACACCAGCGAGACCGGGGGGGTCTACGAGAACATGAGACGGGACATGAGCCAGGACTGACGAGGACAGTGCAAGGGAGTGCAAGGACCCGTTTGTACAAGGTAGTGGCCAACTGGGCCTATCCGAGAAAAACGGGACCTATTGGTGTTTTGTATGTGTTCATCTGTGTTGCAGATCTACTGAACCCTGAGGGGTGAGAAGAAGATGTGATGATCCATACCCTGGGTGTAAGTGCTAGCCTAACCTCTCCCCAAAGGGTGGTTCTCTACACTACGTAAAGTGCTTGAGCCGAAGACAACCAGAATACAGAGAGATACTGCCGATAGAGACTGTCATGTCGATTGTTATAAAATGTTGTGATATGTGATATGATATGTGATGGGGTATGACCTGTGATGTGCAACAAAGTGTGACGTAATCAGGCACGAGAAAAGTATAATGGTGCTGTCGAGCACATAGTGCTGGCAGGGTGGGAATTTTTCCTCATAGGAGGTTTTTTCACCCACCCCTGACTGCGAAGGATTGGGGTTTGTTTTTTGGGAGGAAGCAAGACTCTGCAGGTCCCGACAAATACAAAACTGTGGGCTGACAGGCCTAGTTGAGAAAGATCCAATCAAGTAGTTACTGTAGTGGCCACTCATACTTAAACTAGCGATGGCAGTAGTAGTAGTAATGAATGATTAGGGGAACTCAGTTAATCACGCTTATAATCGATGTAGGCAAACAAACGTATAATCAAGGTAGCTAGATTCGAAATAATATATATATATATATATATATATATAGTTGAAAGGAGAAGTAAGTTAAGGGTTAAGAGTTATGGCTAGGTACATCTACATGGGTCCGGTGCAAAGTGGACGTAGGGGGGTCCTAAGGCTCATTCTCCAGCTGCCAATCTACTATGAAGCCCCGGGGCGCACAACGCTAGCACGTCTCCCACCAGGTCTACAAAACCTCCTCAGTTCCTATTCTGATCTGTGTAGCGTAGAAGTGGTTACTGTAAGGGACCCATTTGATTACGAGGACGAGCGCAGGGATTATGGCTTCGTTAGAGTAATCCTCCGACAGCTAGCGGGGCCATGGGGTGCGGCAGAACCAGTTTCTCCACAGATACCCGCTTAATTAAGGCAGTGTATGAGGCTTTATAGCCTCAGAGGGGGGAAATGTTGTGGATAAAAATGACATGAAATAAACATGAAGGAGACCTAGTATCCAGTAAAGGGGAGAAGAAGAAAAGACGACGGGCACCTAGACACACAGAAGCGGTATTAGGCAGATATTGACGAATTGGATTCACACTTTAAGATCTTTTAAGAGTAACACACTATGGTTTATTAATAGCTGAGGAGTGCTAACACACACACACACTCATACAGTCAAGGGTGGGCATGTAGACATAACACACACACACACTCTCTCTGTCTCTCTCTCTCACACACATAACATTATAACTTTATAAGAATAATAAAAAGGAGTATTAAGATATTATAAGGGTAATATCTTAGAATAATAAAATATAAAAATAAAGAGTAGTAGGATATGTAGGATAGTAGAAGGGTAATATAATGATATTGAAGTAGGAAGTACAGTAAACCATTTTGCAAGCAGTATAACTATATATAAAATAGAGATATAGGGCAAATATGAAAATAAATTATAAACTAGAAATACAGAAAAATGTAACTTACTCATAATTCAGATGGTGAAGATTCTTGTCTCGCAAGGAAGGCCTTAATTTTAAGAGAAACCCATGAGGAGCCATTTATAAGGGTAGCTGAGTCAAGCTGCCCCCGCCTCGCGAGATAATAGTGAGACCAAGGTCACTCTAAATTGTTTTGTCTCTCCACTTTTGAATCTAATGGTAACTTGGAAAGCCCTTTTCCAAAACATAATGGTAACTTGGAAAGCCCTTTTTCAGAACCTAATGGTAAATTGGAAAGGCCTTTTTCAAAACATAATGGTAATGTAGATGAGCTCTTTTTTAACCCTATTGGTATTGATATCATAGTCTTTTTGAAATATATTGGTTATCCACTGTGTAAATACAGTATAAATACTGGAGCTTGAGCTCCGGGTGTCAGATCACCTCTGAGAATTCTCATCGGTGTGGATCTCGTGTGGTGGAATGGAACCAATAAATCTGGACCCTTGCTTCTTCTCACTCACGGCTGGTGTCTTTTTTCTATCTCCAACTGGGTTCAGAGGTAGATGTGAGTATTTGCTTCTATGTTGAATTTTAAGTGTTTTTGGGTAATAGGCTAAATTTGAGCCAGCAGTGTTCAGGTCCAGTAGGTTCAGCTTTCCAGTCAGGTGCTGAGTAATGATTGTGTTGAAGGCTGAACTGAAGTCTATGAACGGCATTTGTACATAGGTGTTCTTTTTGTCCAGGTGGATGAGGGCCAGATGTAGGATGGTGGCGATGGCATCATCCATTGAGTGGTTGGGGCAATACGCGAACTGCAGCGGGTCCAGTGAGTGCGACTGCAGGGTCTTGATGTGCCTCATGACGAGCCTCTCGAAGCACTTCATGATGACAGATATGAGTACAATGGGACGGTAGTCATTGCGGCAGGACACTGAAGACTTATTTGGCATGGGGACAATGGTGGTAGCCTTGAAGCATGTTGGAACGACAGCGCTGCTCAAGGAGATGTTGAAGATGTTAGTGAGAACATTTGCCAGCTGATCTGCACAGCTCTGAGCACTCTGCCAGGAATGTTGTCTGGTCCAGCAGCCTTCCGTGGGTTGGCTCGGTGTAGAGTTTTCTTCACATCAGCCGTGGTTAGACACAGCACCTGGTGATTGGGAGGAGGGGTGGTCTTCCTCGCTGCCACATCATTCTGTGCCTCGAACCGAGCGTAGAAGCTGTTCAGTGGATCTGGAAGGGAGGCATCACAGTCACAGGTGGGTGATGTCCTGTAGTTGCTGATTGCCTGAATGCCTTGTCACATGCACTACGAGTCACCGCTAACCGTGAAGTGACTGTGGATTTTATGGGCATGTGCGCGCTTTGCCTCTCTGATGGCCAGGGACAGTTTGGCCCTTACTGTTCTTAGGGCCGCATTGTCAACTGCCCTGAAGGTGGAGTCTCAGGTCCTCAGCAGTGTACGCACCTCCACAGTCATCAGCAGAACGTGACATCATCAATGCACTTGCTGATGTATCTGGTCACTCCCTATCTGATGCCCCAAGAATGTCACTTCCATGCTCAAAAACCAGCACTTATTAGGATCTAGCTTCAAACCTGCTGCCCTGATTCTCTCCAGCACTACTCTCAAGGCTGTTACCACTGAGTGGAATGAGCTCCCATGTGCCAGTATGTCATCCAGACAGACAAGACATTGATGTCACGGAATGCCCTCCAGCACTCTTTCCATTAAGCATTCAAATGTGGCAGGTGCATTACAACAGCAGAACCAAACGACTTTAAATTGTCACAGATCTTTATCCATACAGAAAGCTGTCTTCAGAACCTGCCAATACCCTCTCTTCAAGTCTAATGAGGACAACCAGCAAGAGCCAGCCACAAGATCCAAGCATTCATCCACATGTGGAATAGGGTTAGGGTATTAGTCTTTCCGAGTAACTGCATCAAGCCTCCAACAGTTGACACAAAAATGCCACTCACCCCTCTTCTTAGGAACCATGACCACTGGGAATGCCCAGGAGCTCTTTGAAGGATCTATTATACCAGCACTCTGCAACTTTACCAGAGCCTGCTCCACCACCTCCTGTCACCTCAGGGGCAGACGTTTTGGCTGCTGACATATGGGCATAGCATCCCGCTGACATATGGGCACAGCATCCCCTGTGTCAATGTCATGCTGCACCAAGTGGGTTTGCCCCAGCTCCCTGTCATCACATGCAAAGCAATACTGAAATTCCATCAACAGCTGCCACAATTGTGCCTGCTGCCCCATGTCAGGTCCCCGGAGCTCCTTTGCATTATCTCCTGCAGAGCTGCCATGTTCCTCCCCTCTCCCCCAGGCGAAGACCCCAGCCCCTTTTCCCCACAGTCTTTTGGCCATGTGTGTGGTGACAGTGGCTTTGGTTGGGACGTAATGGGTGACTCTACTCTGTCTTTCTCTGTCCCCCAGTTGGCATATCCAGGACCCAGCTGTCAGTCCATCTGCGTGACAGACTTCAGGTGGCCTCATCCTTACCAGCTGATCACTGTTGCAACTCAATGTGGTATTGGCTAGGTCTAACTGACAGCCATGGTCTCTCAGAAAGTCCAAGCCCAGAATACAACTGCCCTGCACTTCAGTTATCCACACGAGATGCTGAATGTTCTTGCCCCCCACAGTCAATGTCAACAAACCTCTCCCTTTCATGGGAGCTAGCTCACCAGCCACTGTGCAGAGCTGAACCATCGTGCCCTTCAACTGTGTCCCTTCTGGCACCACATCTGAGTGAACCACTGTAACTGCACACCCTGTGTCTACTAGAGCTTGCATGAAATTCCCTCAATACAGATGGGAATGTGGCAAAAGTCTGATATGCCATTCTGCCCACCACCACTATCACATGTTCATCAGGCCTGGCAGTGAGTTCTGGTGATGCGCGGGACATTGGTTTTTAGGTCTGCAGTGTCCCACCTACTGCACCCCATTTCTGTTTCCCACTACTTTAGCCTGGTCAGGGCATTCTCTAACCAGGTGACCCAGCTGACCACACCCCAGCAAAGACAGGTTTGTGTTTTCTGTCACTTGGGCAGAGGCACAGCCAACCCCCGAATCATCTCTGTAATCTCATCCAGCCACTCTGGTTTTTGTGTTGCCATTTCACTGCTTACAACTTCCCTGACGTTGGTGGTGGAGTCCTTTGTCCACCCTGCATGGTCATCTCAACTGACATTTTCCTCTCCAGTGTTAACTCCAGGGCCTCAGACAAATCATGTGGGCATGCAAGCTGTGTATGAATGCGCAGCTCTGCTGGGGAAAGGGCTCTGATGAACTGATCGTGGTGTAACAGATACCACTGATCGTGGTGTAACAGGGCTAAGCAGGATGGACCGGCTACAGTGGCATGACCCAGATTACTTGCTGCACTCACTCCGGCATATTCATCATCTTCCTCCATCTTACCACGAACTGAATTATCCATCCTCTCCAGCGGCAGATAGCAGCTGCGTGGCTAATGCTCAAACTTAAATCAGCGAGTGTACCTCACAACTGTCTTCAATTATTTTACTTCTGACACCATTTGTAGCGTTCTTCGACGAGGATGCAAGGCTGTTGTTGGCCACGCCGTACACACCCGGCTTGTTTCAAAGAACCTCACCAGAACAACGTGAGCTCTTCTCTTCTCTCCAAGATGTGTGTGTGTGCATATAATAATAATAATAATAATAATAATAATAATAATAATAATAATAATAATTTATTAAAATGTTTTTAATAAATGTGTTTTTATTTGGCTTAATGCTTTATAGTGTAAATATAAAACCATTTAAACTGTAAACTTATAAATACTGTGAACTGCTGTTTGCTCGTTTTGTTACTTTATTTATAAGTTAAGTTGTTTTGGTTGTGTAGGAGCTCGCGGACACCGTAAAACTTTTCAGCTAAATGAACGGTTTCAGGAAATGGTTTTTATCAGTCCAATCCAATATACATTAAAATATATTACATTCTCCGATCTGACACGAATGGTTTAGAGATCCTCCGACATTTCAGCATTTCAGTCTAAAATGGCGCTCTGTGTGTGTGTGTGTGTGTGTGTGTGTGCGTGTGTGTGTGTTCAGGAATTCTGTTGCCCCCCATCCCTCCCACATCTGGAATGATGGCAACCCCCTTGGGAAACAGCGTTGTGTTTGTCTTTATTGCTGCTTATTGTGTTTGTTCGAGAGAAAGAAGAAAATATAGTGGAAATATGTCAGGAATTGTTATAATGAATATTAAAATGATTAATTCTCTAACAAATAACGGAGACACAGGTCCGTTAACTTCCCTCAGGTTAAGTTACTGCGTCACACCGCGTTACTGAATAAAGAGTAAAGTGTGTAAGTTTAGACAGAAAAGATCTTCATTTAGTAAATAATCCTAACACTCACATATTACAGATTTATATTCATGTACTCACTGCGATTCTGTTCCAAAGAGCTTCATGTTTTTCTCGTCACAAAAATTACCTGCTTTCACTCTCACCTGATATGACCACAGTCAGGAGCAGAAAAGGTGGAGTTTCAACTACAACTTCTTAAGAGTGTAAAATCTCTCTCTCTCTCTCTCTCTCTCTCTCTCTCTCTCTCTCTCTCACACACACACACACACACACACACTCCACTTTATATAAACACAGATGTAAGAGGAGCAGGAACTACACACACACAAATCATAAAGTCATAATGAGCTGTTCAGAATATGAAAAAAGACAAATTTCTAAGGGACACAGTGGTACAGTGGGTAGAGCTGGTAGAGAGTCCCCAGTTTCTTCCGGTATCTATGTGGGTTTCCTCCCACTTTACAAAAACATGCAGGTATGGCAGATGATATGGCTGTGATAAATTGCCCTGAGACGTGAATGTGTGTGTGTGTGTGTAATCACAGACAGTGAGAGATGGAGTCAGTGCGCCCTCTAGTGTTCCACTCTTAGCTGGATGAATAAATAACAGTGATTAAATGAACAAGTGATAAACCTCTAATGAGACAACAAAGACAAATATTCATAAACAGTTCATTAAAATAGTAGAATATTAACCACACTACATTTGAAGTATAGTTTCATCTGAATCACCTTCATATTTTAGGCCACACCTCTTACTTGAGTGTGATACAGTCAGAAACATCATCAGAGACACTAAACACCTCCACAAAGCCGATTAGAGACGCCACTGTGAGAGGATTTACAGTGAACATAAAAAGTCTACACACCCCTGTTAAAATGGCAGGTTTTTGTGAAGTAAAAGAATGAAACTAAGATAAATCATGTCAAAACTTTTCCCACCTTTAATGTGAAATTGCAAAGTATACAAATAAAGTGAAAAACAATCAGAAACTTTTTAGAGAAAAAAAGAAAAAGAAAAAACTTACAATAGCCTGGTTGCATAAGTGTGCACACCCCTAAACTAATACTTTGTTGAAGCACCTTTTAATTTTATTACAGCACTCAGTAATTTTGGGTAAGAGTCTATCAGCATGGCACATCTTGAACTTGGCAATATTTTCCAGCTCTTTCTTCTGAAAACATTTTAGGTCCATCAATTTGTAAGGGCTTCTCCTGTACACAGGCTGATTTTTAGAGGGATTCAGGTCTGGACTCTGACTAGGTAATTCAAAAACATTGATCTTTTTGTTAACCCGTTCCTTTGTTGGTTTGAATGTATGCTTTGGGTCATTGTCTTGCCAAAAGGGAAAATTCCTTTTCATCTCAGCTGAACTCAGCTGAATATTATACTATGAATAATATGAATTTAATACATTGTAAAAAAAAATGTGACCAATGCTTACTTAAAAAAAATATGGGAACAAAGTGACACATAATATAACTGAATAGATTTTAATTACTACAACTTTGATTAAAAAGTATTGAATTAACTAAATTTAAACAAAAAAAAATTAAGTCAATGGTAATAAAAGCAACAATTAATATGTTGAGTTTAGTAATAGCGTGCCAAAGGAGTTATATAGCCCAAAAATATTGAGTAAATCCAAATTAATTTCACAAGGAAAACTGATTAATATTTACTAAGTATCTGAGCAAAAGTAATCTAAATATACTAAGTATTTGGGGAAAACTGATTTATATTTTACTGAATATCTTATGGAAATTGATTTATATTTACTAATAACCTGGGTGAAATTGACTTCGGTTCACTAAATAAAAAATATATATATAACTCATTTGAGCACATTGTTGCATAATTCAACACACTTACAATGCTACTCTTATTTATCTGTACCTTAATTAACTGTTTAAAGTCTTCATTGGTCACATGACTTTAAATATATTTAATGTCACTTTCATTTCTCTATTTCTAATCCAACCAATATCATGCCTTCGTGGTGCCATAGTTTACTTAAGTTGGGTCACCAGATCACCATGCATAAAAATAACAGAAGGTAAACATTTATTTGTGAAACTTTGTCTCAACATGTTTACCCAACATTTTTCAAGTGCAAAATGCCAAAATAAAACAATAAAATATCAGTACAAGAATAAAATGCATTTTGTATTTTAAGAAAACAGACAGAAGTACTTCAATTTGCCTTGCTTCTTCACTTGCAAAAATGGGATTCACTTGAACAATTACATTTTGTATTTGTGCAAATTCAAAAGCCTCAATTAAAACATGTCAAAAAATCCCTGAATCCCTGGTGTACACAGTGGACTCAGAAGGTACAAATATAGTTGGCTGAGGGCCACGCCCCTCAAATCTGAACAACCACCTGCATCAATGAAACTCAAGCATTTAACAAAGCCTTGAAGGTAACCATGTGACAGTGCCGCAACAATTCCCTTTCATCCTGCAAAGGTCCATTTTCTTAAGCTAGTAGCTTATTCTTGAGGCTGTTCAGTTTTGGGGACAGCTTTGAACAATCCAGCTCAAGGAGGAGTTTCTGGAAGACTTCGAACATATACCTGAGCTCCTTGGGATAGGCAAGATTCACTGCATAGGTCAACCCAAGGAGCATGGAGCAAGCCCTTGGAAAGTTACCAAGAGCTGTCAGAACTTTCATGTCCTCTACCACGATACTGATGTTATCAGGAACCTCCGACATATTACTCTTGATGTAGATTTTAATCCTTTGTACAGTAAGGTCCTGCAATACACTGTCTTCATCAGCATCCTGAAATAGCAAGAACATTGTTTATTTCAGACTGTACAGCCAAAGGATAAGGTCCTAATTAAACATCTCCCAAATTGCTTCCAACCCTTCGGACGAGAAAACCTGGGGCTGACATAGCTGTTGCCTGTAATGCACCCCATTTACGTCAGACATTTAGAAAGAGATCATTTACTTGTAAAAGCATATTTTCATGGCAGGCAAGTTAAAAAGGATGCAATCAGCTCACTAACAAAGAAAAACAGTTCAGTGACACCAGAGATGATAGTCAGAACTGAGTCTCAGATGTAAATATTTGTAAATGAAATTTAAATGAAATTAATCCATTGCTATATAAATTAGTTTCTCTCTCTCTCTCTATGGCACTGTAAGCTCATACCTAAATCCACAGCAACTGGATCAACTCTGCTCCTTCGCTTATTTTAGAAGTTACCTCAGTCTCTGTAAAAGTGTATAGCTCTTAGGAAGAAACTCTATAATTTGACCATAAAAGTTCCTAGGTTAAAGACATTAAATACAGCTGTTCCTAGTGCATTTCTTGGGAGAAAGAGAATAAGTAAACTACTAATAACTTTTGAATTCTGCCTTTTGGTGAAATCAGACTGAGATGGCAAGCATTTAGTAACACCACCTATTTCTGCAGTAGTACTTAGACATTCCTTAATGAAAAACAAAAAAAAGTGTTCACACATAAAAGGACAATGATTATTTACAAGACTTGAACAAAACTACAAAACTCTGTGGCTTGCCAAGAATTATGGTGAGAAATATAGTATACAGAGTGACAAGAGAGTGAGATCACCTTCATATTTTAACATTTACTTTAACTTACATCATACTCTCAAGAGTTGATCTGTAGCTTCCCCAAGGTACACCACCAAACACCGAATGACAACATCTCTGATCATGTAAATGGTAAATGGCGCACTTATATAGCGCTTTTATCCAAAGCACTTTACACTGTGTCTCATTCACCTATTCACACACACACACACTCACACACCAATGGTAGCAGAGCTGCCACGCAAGGCGCAAACTTGCCATCGGGAGCAACTTGGGGTTTAGTGTCTTGCCCAAAGACACTTCGGCATGTGGAGTCATGTGGGGCGGGAATCGAACCGCCAACCCTACGATTAGTGGACAACCGGCTCTATCACCTGATCCATAGCCACCCCATCATGTTGATGCTAGGATTGCATGAAGCCTGAAATAACAATTAACATTATTCAAGTTCATAGTGTAAAAATCATCCACTGACCTTTAAAGTTGCCATTTTTAACACCACATGGTTAAACAATCCTCCATCAGTTATTCTTCATGTGCTGTCTCAGGGACCGATCTAATGAAACAGTCATTTCTGAGGTTTCCAGGGAACCAGCTGTGTCTCCAGGAAGGCACTAGTCCCAGCAAAGAAATAGTGCATAGCACATAAACTCCCATAAAACCACAACATTTTACACCTTGTATGGATTAAACAAACAAGACATAACATGTTTATCAGTGCACTTTAGATGTGCTGGTAGGACAATTTAGCTAACTTTGGACAGAGCCAGACTAGCTATTTCCCCATTTCCAGTTTTTATGATAAGCTATGCTGCTGGTTGTAGCTTCACATTTATAGAACAGACACTAGCATTAATCTGAAAATCTTCCTCTTAGAGAGAATGCCAATAAACCTATTTCCCATAATGCTGACCTATTCCTTTAAGAAGCAAATATACAGAGCTGAAAATCTAAGAAGGTGGCCATGGAGTGTATGCAAACTATTTTAAAAAGGAATGCAGTTATTTCATTCTTTTTGTAGAGAAAATCGCTAACATTACTTCCTGAAGATTTAAGTAATAAGCAAATGATATTCCAGCAGTTTGACCACGAAATCCCTAAAATAAAACATTAGCAAACATAATACTCATTGAAGGATACCTTGAGTAGGATGGCCTGTAACCTTAACCCCATGGTTCCACCCTTGGACTGGAAGAGTTTCAGAAGCCTGGGAGTGTATTTATCCAGATTGGACATGAACTTTGATTCAAGGTGCATCATTGTGATTCTGTGAAACTCATCCTGGATCTGAAAGATAAATAACGAAACCAGTGTACAAATTGTTCTTACAACATTTTTAAAAGCGAGAATCAACCTAATTCTGACTCTGGAATTTGATCTTGAATATATGATTTAGAAAATAGTTGACAGTAACATAACATATGTTTTGTATCTAAGAGCTAAATATGCAAAACCAACAGTGCAGTCCTTCACAATGGACTAGGAATATTTGTAATTTAGCATTAGTAACTCACATGAGATGCCTCAAATAGAGCAGGCCATCTGGCTTTGATGTCCTCTATGCTGGGTGATTGTCAACCTATTTCGTTTCTTCTGTGTGCAAATGTTTTGGCCATTTTTCTTTTATCAACTTCTTGTTGTCCCTCTTCCTTACTTCAGTAAGCAACTGAATCCTCTCTTGTTCTTGACATTCTGCTGGGTGAGGGGGGAGGTAGTTTTCCTCTGCCTTTCTAGGTTTTTTTTACACTCTTTGCAGACTTCTGGACCTCAGGGCTCTCGTGTTTGAGTGCATCGCATATCACCTCAGGAACACCTTGTATCTTGTATTTTATGCTTTGTTGCCAGCCATAGCAACCTGAGAAGGAGCCAGGTTCTTTGTGAAAAAGATATTTCTTGACAAGTGCCTCAGCAACATCACTTATCTGTGCACGTGATGGATAAGCTGTAAATGTGTATATAGTTTCAGACAGCTTCTCAAGTATGTCTGCCTTGACCTTTGAGGTAGTCAGAAGTGTTCCATTCTTCTTGTATTCTTCAGTGGCTCTTTCAAGGTACATCTTGGTTTCATATGCAAACTGTGGAATAGGGAACTGCATTGGCCTTGTTGGCATCGTTCTGAGGTACTTCGCCTAGGCAGAATAATGGTGTCCTGTGAAGATGATGTTCCAGCAGATGACTCTGCATTTGATGCAGACTCAGTCAGTTGACTTTTGACCAAATGAACTGTCCAAACTTTCATCAAGAGGAAGCAAGTTAAGAAGAATCGGGGCGGCGTGAACAACCTTTATGGTGTCTTTGTGTTTAATTTGGTCACTTTGATGAAGAGCAAAGTATTCTTCAAATTCCGAGTCCAAATACTGGAGACTGAACTCATCAGAAATTCCAATCTCCTCCACAACAGTTTGCAGTTCCTCCACAGTGGGTGGGATTCCTGATGGAAGGACCAACTGCGCAATTCAGTCATCAACTATTACTCGGAGCTTTTCCTCCATCTCTGCCAGCCTGACAAGACTGTGAATAGACAAAAGTTTATATATGAGTTCAGATATACAGTGAATAATGTGATGAAGAGCCTGGAGTGTGACACAAGATTAAAGCATTAAAAGACATTTAAATAATTAATAAACTCAGAGAATATTAATGGTAACTCAATTTGCCAATTATAACTATATTTCCTTAGTCTTTAAATGATAAATGAAAAACTGAACTGATGTAAAATGTAATCACAAATTGTTGTAGTCATTGTAATTAAAAATGACAATTATTTTTTATAAAAGTATTTAAATGCATCTTTTTATCATTACTTTTAATCATTTGTCTGCCTTTCCTATTCAATTGAGTACAGAACTGCATTTAAATAACCTCGTAGCTTCTTAAACTCCACTTAAACTAGTCGCACACACAGTTGATTAACTTCCATAAAAAATATGGCAAATCATAAAACCTGTGGCGTGCAACAATAATTATTAAAGCGTATTAAATATTTGTAGATCCTTTAAGGGTATGCTAATAGCAGGAACACTGAAACGTATCATATGCAAATAAGAATGAGGCTAAATGTAAACCTCCCTTCTTCACTGGCTGAAACATTATCACGCAAATCACTTATATGAACAATAGAACGATATCGCGTAGCATTTGGATCTAGGCTACTGAGCATGACAAGCTAACATAATATGTAGTCTACAGTGTAAACATGTAACGGTAATCTCAAAAAGACGGACTAATAAAGCCTCTCTTTGGCAGTCTGCACCATGCTCTACTGTAATTTACTGACCTCAAACCAGCTTTCACAAACATTTACCGACCTCAAACCAGCTTTCACAAACATTTACCGACCTCAAACCAGCTTTCACAAACATTTACCGACCTCAAACCAGCTTTCACAAACATTTACTGACCTCAAACCAGCTTTCACAAACATTTACCGACCTCAAACCAGCTTTCACAAAGATTTACTGACCTCAAACCAAACCAAATTTTAAAATAAAGCCAAATAAAAAAGAGTAAATAGCGCACTTTGTTTAAAAAAATTAAAAGACACAAAACATACTGACCTTTCTCCCGAAACCTACGAAAGCTGAGAAATAGTCTACTGCTTTTAACAGCTTGTTAGGTTACTGGAGTAAAAAATGTTCCCGAGTAAAATTTACTTGAGAAAACGAAATGCAGTGGGTCTAAATCTAACTCGGAATTACTCACCTCTGAGAGCAAATGTTCCTACATATGTGCATGCTTGGTAGCTAGCTTTTGAAGGTGGTGGAGGGATGGAAGCTCAGGCTGAGGCCAGGAAAATTGGTAAAAGTAGATTAGAGGGTGCATTAGGCTATACAGCCTAAGGTATAACACTCATTGAGAAAATCACATGAAATTGTGACATTTAGCTGACCATTTTTCAGTCCTTGCGATGCTTTTAGTCGAATTAAAGACAAGATAGACCAACTTCACTAGACTACATAGCTTTATTTTAACTTACAGTGCAGTAAAGTTGTCATGTTTGGTTTGATAACTTGCAGTAGCTAACAATATTTAACTGCTACAGCAACTTGGTTATAAATAGTTGGTTAATTACCTTTGGGGAAATGGCAGTTGATTAAATGTGTAGCAGACGATGATTGAAGTCCATGTGGCGCAAAATGCCTTGGGCAGAATTGGAAGGTAATTAAAACCATCCATCGCATCCATTCAACCGCTTTATCCTTTTCAGGGTCGCAGGGGAACCTGGAGCCTATCCCAGGAGCATCGGGGTACACGAGGCGGGGTACACCCTGGACAGGGTGCCAGTCCATCGCAGGGCACACATTCACACACTACTACACTTTAGACACACCAATCAGCCTACCATGCATGGGAGGAAACCCCCGCAGCAGGGGGGGGCATACAAACTCCGCACACACAGAGCCGTGGGAATCGAAGCTGACCCTGGCAAAAAACAGAGTAAAATGCAATTAATAATTAATGACAATTTGTTTAAATCCACTCAATGTGATTTAAAACTGCACAAAGTCTTTATTATGTATAGGTTACTATCATTTCTTTACTAAATATTAATTAACCCCAGTCTCAGTTTTTACAGTGTAGTTCAACTGTATTAAAAAAAAAATAAATAAAAATAAAAAAAAACAGTCACAAAAGCGAAGCCTTTAGCGGCACAAACCAGCACAAAAGAAGCACTTGTTTTTGAAAAGGGGATAACAGAACTTATCTTTGTTGCGTTTTTTTTTTTTTTATGTCTTTAACACAAACACATACTGTTATTTCAATCAATAAATAATGTTATATTTGTGAGAGTGTTTTCTATTTTAATCTTGTAGACTTCTGGAAGAATTGTGTGCTCACTCACATATGACTGATTTTCTAGGCTAAATATCTGACCGTTCTCAAAATTCACAATACCTGGACATGTTGATCATATTTCTCGTTTTTCCCCTTAGTACAGTTTTGTTTAGAAATGCAATTGTGTGACTTTACCACAAGAGGGCTCCATTGTCCACTTTAGTTTAGCTGTTTAGAGTGAACTAAATCGGATGGTTTTCTGTCCCAAGTACACTTTCACTGCAATTTACTGAGAAAAGGTCAAAAGAAATTGAAGATTAAAACAAAACCATACAAGTTTTAGCTTTTATCTTTGCCTTAACACCACCTCCATCATAGCAAATTTGTCCATCATAGCAGGGGGAACGCATCCCATCAGCTGGGAATGGTACTGTCAGATACGTTTCCCCCTGTGTTCAATAAGAATCAAAGCTCATACATGTGTCATATTTATACTGCTGATTTGTTTACTCACAGCAGGTAAATCCTGTGGGTGCATTCATTGGTGTTTCCATTTCCAATGTCATTTTAAACTATTTAATGTGTTATTTAATAAAATCCTGTTTTACCCATTTATTCATGTAAGTGCCAGTGTTTCAGTTTCCATTAAGATTTCTCCATGCATTACAAGGCATACTCCTTGTGTTGGAGTCATTTCATAGAACAATTTTTTTCGGAGACATGTTTATAAATGTTGACATATTTTACTGTTAATACAGTACAAGCTCCCACACACACACACACACACACACACACACACACACACACACACACATTATATATATATATATATATATATATATATATATATATATATATATATATATATATATATATTAACATGGCTTACCCTTTTTTTTAAACCTGAATTTGTGTTTTTTGTGTGTATCTCTGTGTATGTGTATTTTTGCTTCCTAAAAAGTACAATACTGTGCAAAAGTTTTAGTACAAACTACATTATCAAATTAGTACAAAAACATTTTAGATTACAAACCATTAGTTTTCCAGCACAACATTAAATGTTACAGAAAAATTTTTGTATGTTGCTAAAGAAAGCAACATATTAAATGGTAAGAGACACTTTTCAGATAAAAAACATAAAGAAGGCTGCTGGATTTTGCTGCAAAAATAAGAAGCAAGTGCGACAGTCAAAGTCTCCAGAAGAACTGTGGCTGATTCTGCAAGATGCTCAATAAAACTTACAGCTCATTTCCTTATAAAACTGCACTAATTGTACTGGAGACCACTATTTTTATTTATTTGTTTGTCACACCAAATATTGACTTTGTTTCATTTACTACTATATACTGCCCTTTACTGTATTTTTTTTTTTAGATGTAGACCCACATCCAATTCCAGGTTGATTCATAACATTTCTATTTGACTGGAACTTCTTAATTATTGCCTTGATGGTGGAAATGGGCATTTCCAAGGCTTGTGCTATTTTTTTTTATAGCTACTTCCCATTTTGTGAAGCTCAACAACCTTTTACTGCACATCACAGCTATAGTCCTTGGTCTTACCCATTGTTATGAATGACTAGGTAATGTGGCCTATGTGTTACCTCATATTTATAACCTTGTGAAACAGGAAGTCATGGTTGAACAATTTCCTGTTCCTAGTCACCCAGGTGTATATATATTTTTTTTTAATATCAGTGAGAATATACTTCTAATATGTTTCTCATATGAATTCATAGGGGTGCCAATAATTGTTGCACACATTTAACAGTTTGTTTTTTTTTGATAAACCTGTGATATCCATGAGAGCAGAGTATTTTTGTGATTTTTTTTAAACAAACGTTCAAAAGGTTAAACAATAAAGACAATTTTTCACAGGCTTTTTTGCTCATATTTACCAAGGGTGCGAATATTAGTGGAGGGCACTGTAATAGTAGAGAAGCAAAATTGTGTTAAAGGCTGTAAAATTCGTACAGCAATGCGCATTAAGAAATTTATCACATGACTGAGTTACCAAAAGAACTAAGACAAGACGATTTAACGCAGTGTAATGGAAAGACATTTTTATTAAAGGTTCAAATGACTAGCCTTTAGATTTCCTCATTCTTTAAAACACACACACACACACACACACACATTAGGTGTGTGTATTAGGTCAGTGTCTCCTTACTGCTTCCTTACACCTGTGCTGAGTGGTGAGTGTGAGGTGATGAGTGTGAGGTGATGAATACGAGGTTTTACTAAATGTTTTAACTCTCTTGCCTATTGTAACACTGTTTATAATTTAATTCTTGCCCACTTGAACACAGTTTTCTTTCCTATTAGTGGTACAGCGATTGCTGAACCACAACGTTGAACAACTAGATAACAAGCTAGGACACATTTCATGTTATTGTGAGTATATATACCTGTTTTAACACGGTTATTACTTTCTCGAGTCTCTATTCACTATTTACAGGCCGATAAAAATCACACAAAAATCCTCAACACTGAAAAACAATTATTTAGCAACATGAGCCATATGCTAACTAGCCGGCTAGCTAATCTTACCTTTGCTAATGTTCCTCCTCAGCATAACTATTTGACTTTAGTAAACTTTAAGAAAAATATCGGACTTTTTCTAACAAGATAGAAAACACAAAACAAGCGCTAACAAGCCAGCTAACATTAGGCTAATTATTTTGTATCTTAAACCATTAGCGGAATGGTTCATTTCTGCCCACATTAACATTTCTAAACACATTAACACTGTTTTCCTCTTTTCTGTTCATTTCCCTTTAGTTTGCTGCTTGTACATTAACACATTTAATAACATTTTAAGCGTGTTTGCCTGTTTTTAACACTCTTAAAACTGTCTGCAGTTTTGTGCCCATTATAGCTATAATACTCAAACAGCTATGTGCTAATGCTAACAGCTAGTTAGCTTAGCTAGAGGTATTCCTCAGCATAATTATTTCACTTTATCCAAACTTTCTGAAAAACCCGCTAACTTTAGGATAATTATCATGGGTGTGAACCGATTAGCCGAACAATAACATACACATCGCTTTTACCAAAACTCTCTTATCACTGTTAATGATATTCCTGATCATGTTTCCGCCTGTTTAGTGTGAATGTGACACTTTATTGTAATAATGCGGTGTTTAAACACTTGTTTAACTGAAAACGAGAAAACACACTAACTCACTGTTCCAGGGGTCGTACAGTCCACTCCATCCAGGCTGAGGCTCTTCCTCCTGGAGCTCCGTCGCCTCTTCTCCCGTGAAATTAATTACTGACAGTGCAGAGGTGGTGCAGGAATAATCCCAGAGGTGGTGCAGGAATAATCCAAGTGTTGCAGGAATAACCACCCATATGAGTTGAGACTGGAAGTGTTGTTTTGTTAAACTACATGCAAATTACATTCAATAAGATTATATCTCAATGTGGTCCAATTTGTAACCCACCCTTGATTTCACTCTGGAGATAATTCTTAGTACAATTTCACATAAAGAAATCTTGTGTTCTAAACCAAAAGAGAACTTGTTGATTGGTTATCAAGTATTTTAAAATTTAATGTTAATGCAAAGTGTGATAGTATGAGTGTAGTGTCTGTCTGTCTGTCTCTGTCTGTCTCTCTCTCTCTCTCTCTCTCTCTCTCTCTCTCTTTTGTATTTAATTCAGACCAGCTGCTGTTGGATATCTGCGGAGAGTGCTTTTCTGGCTAAGGGGAGACCCTCTGGAGCATTGGTTTTATCCATTGGAATTTGACTGGTTTGTGAAAACATGTGATGTACAGCTTAAGGCCCGTTCACTTCTTTAAAGCTAAATCCTTAAAGTTATCATTTTAAACAGTATACTCTCTATAAATAAGTAATGATTTGAATTATATCAAAGTCACAGCAATCGCATTCATACTTATGGGAGGACCCAGATTATTATTATTTTTTTTTTATTTTTTTTGGGAGGAGGGGTTGGGTATAAGGCAAATATTGTTGTGCCCAAAAATGTTAATGTTCCTGCAAATTGTTGAAGTGTTGAATATGAATAGTCTTTTTTTGTGGTCAATATGTTAATACAATGATGCAATAATGGGGCAGCTAGCTATTTGAATAAGAGGTCAAGAATACTTTATATATATATATATATATATATATATATATATATATATATATATATATATATATAGTCCATTGTATTTATTTTGCACCTGGCATATATATATATATATATATATATATATATATATATATATATATATATATATGCCAGGTGCAAAATAAATACAATGGACTATCAATAAGCGGGTTAACATTTGCATATCTGCAGGGAAGAGACAAAGAAACAAACAATGCTATTAAGTGTAGAAAGCAACACTCAAAGAATTAAATGGATCACTTGGAATATATGCTTGCATTTCAGTGTCGTCAAAAAATAGACATGTACTTAGTGGAGAAGCCTTTGTTTGTAATGACGGCTTCAATATGCATCCTGTATGAAGAAATTAATGGACAGCAGTATTCAGGTGTGATTTTGGCCCATTCTTTTAAACATATTGTCTTTAAATCTTGTTTAATTGGATTCATGTCAGGTGATTGACTGGGCCATTCTAACACCTTTGTTTGTTTTCCCTATGAAATCAATTGAGAGTTTCTTTTGCTGTATGTTTTGGATCGTTGTCCTGCTGGAAGGTCCATCCACGTCTCATCTTCATCATCATGGTGGATGGCAGCAGATTCTTCTGAAGAATCTCCCGGTAAAGGGCTCCATTCATTGTTCCTTCAGTTATATGAAGTATGCCATTATCATGCAATGACAAACAGCCCCACACCATGATGTTTCCACCTCCAAACTTCACTGGTGGTATATTGTTTTTAGCGTGATGTGCAGTGCCATTTTTTCTCCAAACATGGTGTGTAGTATTACAGCCAAAATGTTCAATTTAGCTCTTGTCTTTGGGGGGGGGGGGGGGGGGGGGGGTTATGAGCAGTGGAGTGCAATGCCTATTGTTTTCTCTGTGTCGAAGGCACCTGCTGCCTCCAAGTGTTTCTGGAGCTCTTTCCGAGTGGTCCTTGGCTCTTGAGCTACTCTTCTGACTATTCTTCTGACTCCCTGGTCAGAAATCTTGTGAGGAGCTCCTGTGCATGCCCGGTTGATGATGGAGTGATGTTGCTTCCACTTGCGGATAATGGCCCCAATGGTGATTACTGGAAGATTCAGAAGTTTTGAAATATGTCTGTATCCGATTCCATCAATATGTTTTGCAACAACAAGGTTGCATATATATACTGTATATATATTGTAAGGGAATTAGCCCAGGGAAGGGCGGAGCACACAATATATATACAGTTGCCAATAGCGAATGTTGTGGCACTCACAATTTGTAGAGGTCTGCGGGGTGACTTGCTGGTAGGACAGGCAATTGGTGAAACTGAGAAAAGGAGAACTGACCAAACTCAGCATCATGCAATAGTTGTTGTTGTAAGTTTGACTGAAGATAGCTGGGGTGGGGACAATCTCTTTACTGCAGATACCAAGCCATGAACAAAAAAGTAAATGTCATCTTTCTTTAACTTTCTCTATTGCTCTCTTCATTGATCTCTTCGCTCCTCTTTCTCTCTTTATTCTTATAGCCAATGTGGTGTTTATCATAAAGACACCAGCAGCTCAACATTCTTTCTCAACATTCAAGATGCAAGCTACTTGCTTGCATCTTTTTTTTCGTCTTCTTCTTTGTCTGCAAGACAGTTTTGTACTTGAGCAGCACCAAGTCGTAGTTTTATGTAACTTCAGCAGCTCCAGGCACGTGAACAAAAGTGCGAATCTCATTGGTTGGCCAGTTTTTAATGCGGCACATAAAAAAATTAACCCCTCAACATTAAAAGAATTTGACGCCTTAACACCACGTGTTTTATGCGTGGGTGTGAACACTCCCATTGACGGCCATTGGGAAAAACTTCCCGGTGTGAACAGGCCTTTAGCCATTGCATTTGATTTTGTCACACTCTGAGCTTCTTGTGCTATTATTTAAATGTGTCAAATTTCTTTGTAATTTGTTGAATTGTGTGCTGAAACAAATAAAATTAGTTATAAAAAATAGTTGATGGTTGGTTAATTTATTACAAAATGAGAAAGATGTAGTCCTATATTCTTTACAAATGTACCTCAAATCATAAAATATTTTTCCCCTACTTGTTTTTTTTTATTCCTGGATTGTGTTTATATTAATGTTGGGTATATGAATTTTTAAGAATATTAAGATGATGAGCTCTGATTTGCCACAATATTGCAAACCCCACGAAAATGTGCTTTTTTTATGTAAATAATGATGCTAAAATAAATCGTCATCTTTTTCCACCTTATAGCAACCAAGAAAAAAAAAAACTTACAATAACCTGGTTGCATAAGTGTAAACACCTCTGTAATATATTTTGGTTAAGAGTCTTATTCCACTGCTTCTTGCAGAAATACTCCAGATCTATCAAATTGTGAGGAGTTCTCTTGTGCATAGCCATTACATAGGCTTTTGATAGGACTTCAATCTGGGCTCTGACTGGACCATTCCAAAACATCAATTTTCTTCTTCTGAAGCTATTCCTTTGTTGATTTGGATTTTTCTTCACATGTCCAACAGAGGCTTGCCAGTTTTGTGAAATAATTATCTTCTATCATCTAGTATAAAGTTACCTTCTATCTTGACTAGTGCCCTAGTTCCAGCTGAAGAGAAGCAGCCCCATAGTATAATGTTGCCACCACCATGCTTCACCATTGGCATGGTGTTCTCTGGTTGATAAGCTCGCTTGTTTTTGTGCCAAATATATCTTTTAGAATTATACCAAAAGAGTTTTACCTTGGTCTTATCAGACCATAACACATTTCCCTTCATGGTTTATCAAAATGTAGGATGGCTTAGGTGGGCTTTTTCACAAGAATGGGCTTTTGTCTGGCCACCCTACCTTATAGCCCAGACATTTGAAGAATACAGTAGTTTGCTGTCATGTGCAGGGAGTGACCAGCACAGATATTGCTGAAGCTCCTTTAATGTTGCTGTAGGTCTCTTGGCAGCCTCCGTGATAGTTTTTCCCCCTTTCATCAGTTTTGGAGGGACGTCCTGTTCTTGGTAATGTCACTGTGGCTTCTCATTTTCTCCATATGATGATGGCCTTCACGGTGGTCCATGGTACATCTAATTTTTTTGGATTTTTTTTTGTACCACACTCATGATTGATAGCTTTCAACACTGAGATCAAGTGCATGCTTTGTAAGCTCTTTGTGGTCTATGACAGATGAAACCAAGAAGATGTCAAGAAAACCCTACAGAAACAGGTGATCTTTAATCAGAATCATGTAATTGATGAGAGATTTATTTATTTACTTTTGAGCATGAGTTGAAATGTGATTGGTTAATTCTGAACATAGTCACTTGCCTCATTATAAAAGGGCATGCACACTTATGCAGCCATAATTTATAATCCATGTTTCCCTAAAATATTTTTATTTGTTTTTCACTTTAATTTTAAGGTGAGACAAAATCTACTTACCCTACCTATCTACCTACCTGTTTAGTTTTTATAGAAATGTATACACACAGACAGGTGACACAGACTGTGCCTTGCCATTGATTCTATAAGATTTTTGATCTTGTACACCATTCTTCCAAAAGATATTCCCTTAATTGATGTTTTGATGATTGTGGTAGAGAGCACTGTCTAAAGTCTCCCATAGGTGTTTTCCGTTTCTCACACCTCTGTATATAATTGCATCTGTAGTAATGACATTATTCTTTTGTCTTTGCAGTTTCAGTGTAACTCTTTAGTTTGTGTAATAACTTATTATGTTGTAGGATTATAGAATATATAAGTGAACCACGTTGCTGTTAGAGCTGTGACAAACACATTCCTGAGTTATGATCCATTTCTGATATATACAGTATAGTATTTTAGTATATCACAAAATATCTGCTTACAGTTTTCCCTTTGGATTCGTATGAAAAATATGTTTATTTAGAGTTGGTTACATCATGAAATCATGTGCTGAAATTAATGAAAGAAGTGTCAGGAATTAAGCTGGTCTGAATAGCTTTGGATAGCACACAAACACCTTTAAGCAAAGCTGATATATTGGTTTATTTTGTGTGTAAAATATTAATAAGAAATGCTGAAAACATGCAATATTTTCATTGTATTCTATTGTTTTTTGGTCCTATTTGAAATTTTTATTACAATTGAAATAATATTAAGTTTTTTTGGTGGCTTTGTTTTGCTAAGGATAATTTTTTTCTACTCTTTTTGTAAAGTCAGATTTTATTTTAAAGTATTTTCTAGACATGTTCAGAATCATTTTGAACTACAACTAATACAATGAGGTAAAAATGTGGATTTGTTTTTGCCCGTGTGCATGGTTGAATGTTTTTCTTTGCTCTGTTTTTATCACTAATGTTGATCTCTGTCTGACATTGAGGGCTGTTTATTTCACTAATCCAAGTTAACATAGGGAACAAAAGGCTGGTGGCTTCAGCACACCACATTCTGCTGACTCAAACCGCTAACGCTCCATTCTGTGTTGTTCACCCTCATCTTCTATCACTCTAGGCCTGGTTCTCTCCATCCACGATTCCCCCCCTCTCTCTCTCTCTCTCTCTCTCTCTCTCTCTCTCTCTCTCTCTCTCTCTCTCTCTCTCTCTCTCTCTAACCACACCCTGTTCACTATATAGTTCCCAATTTCATGACTGCAGCCTTTTTAATGTTACTTAGCATTATAATATCCTGCACTCATGAAGTTCCACAATGCACCACAACAGGATAGCATCCAGTTGATGTACCCTGATGGATATGGAATACCCTGACTGGACTATAATGTTTGAAGACAGCATATATATTGGGGTCTAGCACAGATCTTCTCTCTGACCCTGTCCAGCAGACTAATCCAGCAACCTGAGAAGAACAGGGCTAAGTGCACCCCTATTTCTGTTTAGTTTGTGTGTGCAGTGTTTGAGAGTGTGTTTTGTATCACTATCAATTATGTGTGAGTGTCTGAGAGGGATTTTTTGTGTCAACTGGACACCATCTTCCAGCACAGGTGAGTACGTATGTTCATCTGAAGTTATAACATTGTTTTAAGCAGACTTCTTGCATTTTTTCCACTTTCAGCTCTGTAATCAGGGCTATATGTTATTATAATGTTACTGTATAGCATAACATTAACTATAACTATTTTGAATTTTATTATCATGGTACAATATTATGAAAAATTTAATATAAAAATAGACACTGTTATGGTTCACTTTTATGGTTGTAGAATGTAGAACCTAGAAGGCTCTCATTCCACATATGTCATATCAGATATATTAGGTATTTTATAACACAACAGATAGTAAAATTAAAATTGGCAATGGGACCCAACAATGTTAAGAATTAAACACTACAGGAAGGTTAAGTGTCTATTTAGGTTGTCTCTAGCCTGTTTCCTGAGCTGTCTTTCCTTTTTGTAAATAATGTTAAATGTGGTGGTCGAGGTGAACAGGGAAGGCCGTCTGCATTGTTCTGCTGCCACACTTGTTTTATCTGAGAAGGAATTATGTGTACAAGTGTGTTTATCTGCTTGGGTGTAGCACAGACTTCCTGAATGTGCCCATGGAAGAGATTCACATCAGATACAATCACTAGTTTATGATAAAATTGCTATTTTTAATGTTATATCTAATGCTATCTGAGTTGCTTATCGTGTGTATGTGTGTGTGTAAAACTAAGTAGTAATCTCAAAAAAATAAATCACATTATACTAGTATGAGTGTGCTTTAAGGTATGTGCTCCAACCAATTTGCCAAGTCATGTGACACTGTCTCCCGGTCTACTCCCTACACTTGAATGGTATCGGAACTTCATTCTGCTGACACTTAACTCCATGCCTAAATCCAACTGTTATAACTCACAACAATGTAGGCCTTTGCGCAGCTCACACAGACTAATTGTTAATTAGTACTGGATCACCAACACATGTCATGCAAAACAACTCAAATAATATCTGTCTGTTATTCATTTGGTCCTGGTTTCAGGATGACAGATCTGAGACCTAATTAAACATGCCCTATTATTGAATGTAACTCAGTGTGTCTGGTTTAAACGTGTACAGAAGAAAATATTTAAAGAATGCATTATTAACTTTATAGCACATTAGCATTGTGAACATAGATGAATATTTGCATCATGCTGGGGAAACTACTAGTACAAATCAACCATATCTACCTTACTGTTCCTTGCTTTCTTCCTACCACCCTACAATGAGCATCCCTTGGGCTTTGTCCAGTTGCCATCCACCTCTTCCTCCCTCCCTTCCTCCCTCCCTTCCTCCCTCCCTTCCTCGCTCCCTACATGGGCCATCCCTTGGGCTTCGGCCTGTTGCCCTTACTCCCTCCCTACATGGGCCATCCTGTGGGCTTCACCCAACTGCTTTTCTACAAATGTAGTCCCATTTTCTAAATTAGCCAAGCTCAGTCAGGGCAGAAGGCTGGCTGTCAGAGGGCAGTGAGTGAATGTGTCTGTCTGTGTTGGTATTAATAATCATTTGAGATTTTTAGTCATGCACAGTTTCAAAAGGAGTCATTGATTACGGTAGGTACAAGGCTCTTTCTCTCTCCTTAAACTGGTCACCAAAGTGTGCTCTTTAGGGTGCTGAATAGATGCAACAGCAGATATATTGATATCTATTTGCGAACGTCAGCAATGAACGTTTATACAGAGTACACTCAATAAATAATGAAAACATGCAGAAAGCAGTTTTATAATGCAATATAAAAATGTGTATGTGACTCAAAACCTTCTACCAGTGTGCTGGTGATATATATGTGTGTGTGTGTGTATATTTTATATATATATATATATATATATATATATATATATATATATATATATATATATAACAGTGTAGTCTTTGAAATTGCATTATATTAAGTAAACAAATGTGTAATAACTGTGTTATGGAAGTATAAACCCATAAACTATCTATAGCAAAAGTGAAAAAGCTTTTAAAATTGTTAAGCTGTAATTTAAAGTTGTGTACAGTCTTGTGTTTTCACAATCTCGAATTTGGATTTGGTATTATTTCCAGATGTAATACTATGTAACTGCTTTTTGTCTGTTAGTTAGAGATTACATTTGTATTAGTGAGGGCCAAAGTGTAAATGATTTAGTGTTGACAGTTCTCTATTTTCTAAGGCCTTTAAAAGGTACTGTATAAATAAACGCTTGTGTCGCATGAAGCAGAATAAGGGGTGGTTTGTTGGAAAGCTTCACTTAAAAACACTCTCCTAGCATGATGCAATTCAGCAATGCTATCTATCTTAAAAAGGTTGCTGCTTTCCTGCTTAAAACCTGAAAAGTTTTTATTTATTTATATTTTTTATTCTAAACTCCTTAAAAACATATTTATCTGTGCAATCAGTCAGGTCCTATAGGCACAGAAACAGAACTCTGGGAACAAATGTACAATGGCCAGAGTTATTTTAGCTGCACTGCATGACCTGTGTTTGCAAACTGATGCTAAATAAACATTTATCTGTGTTCAGTTTGTTATTAATTATAATTAAACAACTTTATGTGTGTGTGCTACTTTCTTTATGCAGTGCATTGTTGATATAATTTGCAGCCGGTGGTCCTCATGAGCATGTGAGATTTATTTGTAGACTGGTACTGCCATATACACTTGACCTGAGCTATGAAGTATGCAGGCGTGTGTGTTTGTGTGTCCGTGTGTGTGTCCGTGTGTGTTGGAGCTGTCTCTAAATTAGTTTTACAGAGAGGCAACAGCTGCAGTCTCCAGTCATAAGACCCAAGTCTCTGCATGCCATAACTTAGATAGCACTGTGTAGTGAAATCTTGGTGGTGTTTATTATTTTTGAACACACATAATAGGAGCTCTTTGTTTTCAATTTGGTCTTATACACTGGTTTTTATTCAAAGTGTCAGTGTAGAATGGAAATGCAGACTAAAATCTGATTCCTAGTGGAGGACAAAGTGAGTAAACAGAATATTGATTATAAAAACAGCATAGTTGTTTGTGTGTTGCTGATTGGGATTTTTTAAATTGATTGTAAAAACTCTCTCTCTCTCTCTCTCTTTCTCACACACACACACACACACACACACACTACAGGTAAATGTAGTATATAACAGTGAGACATGTGCAAAGCTTGTTTTTTTAGTTTTGCTATAAGGCTTACGTAGGTAATGAGTAATGATAATCTATCACACCCACATTTTTTGTCCATAAATATCTGCCTCAAACGGCATCCAGTTCTTCGGTTGTGTCATGCAGTCTTGGCGGTGAGCTTTAGAGCACTGTATGACTTATGGGCTCAGTTACCACTTGTACCTTGGTGAAATACAGCTCACCGTGTGGCAGAGCTCATTTATATGCAGATCAGTGTACCTAATTTGGAGATAGCTGTGAAAACTAGTCTATTTAATCCATCCAGATTTAGTGAGTAGAAATAGATTTCTGATTAACTGGGCAGAAATTGAAACAAATGCTTTTTCAAAATAAAAGTACATCACGTAAAAGAAGCCCCACTACACAAAACAGGAGACTATTTTGAAATGTTGAAATAACAGCATACCTTGCATGAAATATCATACAAATATTTTACTTTTACTTTAGCCAACTTGTTTACTTAGGTAAAATGAAGGTATTCCTTTTAATGGTGCAATACTGCAGAGTGTCTCCAGCAGTGAGAGTAAGAAATGCGTGTGAAACATGTTGACAGTCTAAAGATAGGTCTCAATGCAGTGTAGGAATGCCTCATAGTGATCCCTACCTTTTAAAATAATGAATAAATCTTTTGTTTCTCCACAAAGCAGTCTGAAAATCAATGGTCTTCCATTTATTTTGTGCTAAAAAATACAACTATTTATTTCATTCCAAGGATGTTTTAATTTCGTTAGCTGTAATGAACTAAACTCGCATTCTCTCAGCTCTTTATTATTTAACGGTACATAATTTAACACTGAGAGAGATCCAGTGTTTAGCATTTGATTCACACACATACGTCATTCAAATGCTAACACACACACACACACACACACACACACACTCATAACAACACAACACACAGAAATGTTTTCATTTATAAAAGTGCTTACTTAGAGAGACAACAGGAACCTGTTTCAGTAAAACGGTCCTTATAAATATATTACTTATAAACAGAAATGGGGTTCATTTATCCAGCTTTGATGTTTTTGTAAGACGTTCTTCTACAGAACTACTCCTTTGCAGCAACAGTCTGAAATGATTAGGAAACTAAAGTGGTATTTAATTGAATATGGAGAGATACCTGCTGTTATACTTTAACAGACATTGGCTGTAGCAAGTGACATAAATTTAGAGAAAATTCACTGGGGGGAGTCGTGTAAATTAAAATTAACCAATGAATATCAGGACAAGTATGTAGGGAGGACCATTTGACCAAAGAGTATTGAGAGCAGTGATGTTAACGCTTTTGTAGTACTCTTTTGCATGCGAATTTATAGATTGTGTCATTTGAACAATAGTAAGTTTAGCCACACTTTTATTCAAATATTTTTGTAAATGTGGTGAACACAACTTTATTGGAATGTACCATAATACCTGCTCCTGCATTCCAAAAATGCTGGGTTATTTTTTCTATCCAAACACTGTGTTGGGAATATGGGTCATTTATTGGGTTACATTGGGTTATTTTCTAAGTCCCCCACCCCAACACAACAGCCCAGCTCCTTGGGTCAAATCAACTTTGACTTCACCTCAGGTGGAGGTAACGGTTTACACAGAGACTGTTAGATTTATTTGGATAAATAATATTTGTATCAATATATTTTCCATAAAACTATTATTGTACGCTAGAAAAAGCAAAAATGTGTGACAACAGTCCAGTTTACATGACATTTAATGCACCACTATCTTGTTTGTAATGCCCACTGGATCGTAAGTTGGTTACTCAGGGGTTTTTTTTGTGTGTGTGTGTGTGGATGTTTTAAATGTCTCCTTTGATCAGAGTCTGATGTTTTCCTCTTAAATATGACTTATTTGAGTCATATACTACAAAGTCTACATATAAACACAACTTTAGCAGCTCTAGCATTACATTTCTGAACACCTTCTTGTGTATAAATAAAGGAGATACCATGCTGACATATTTGTTTATAATGACTGTATATTTGGCATTTTCTTAATGGTAAAAATAACCCTGAAAACATTAACCTAGCCTTTACATTAGCCTATATGCTGGGTTAAAATCAACAACCCAACTTGATGGTTAGTTTAGCCCAAAATGTGTTCTGTCCTATATTTACCCAGCTGTTGGACTAAAAATAACCCAATTGGGGTTGTTTTTAACCCAGTGTTTTTTAGAGTGTGACTCAGTTAGAGCTGTCAATGTGTTGTGCATCATCAGACCTATGCTTTCACTCAATAAGTATACCCTGTACTCAACTGATAATGAAGAGTAATAGAGTTGTGTTGGAGAAATACATCTTTGGATCAATTTTTATTCACTTTGAAACTAAACCTTCAGCGAAAAAGGATAGTTTGCCTGTATCATGTATTTCCAGAAACATTTCAGTTTTTTGTTTACAATGCACCATTTCCTGTTTCCATTCAGGAGAATGGGTGAGATGTCACTTCCAGCAGGGAGAGTTGAGAGAGAGAGAGGGAGAGAGATAGATAGACAGACAGACAGACAGACAGACAGATGTTTTCTCACCATCTCAGTACAGTCATCAGACCAGTGAGAAATAGCACCTTTTAATACTGCTTATGTGAAAATGCATCATAATGCATCCTACCTAAAACATACAAAACCATACAGTGTATGTCACCAGACACAGCAGACTATAAACAAAAGCTGCTGTCCCACACTGGCAGAAGAAAAATTAAAGAGGTGCATAGGAGGTGTATTGCATAGCTTTAAGTGGAAAAATCTCACATCAGTCTTAGACTAAAGGTCAGTGTTGGCTGTTGTCAATTCACTGTTTATGAGAATACAATGAGTGGAAAGGCTCTTGCCAAAATAATTAAGATACCCAGAAAAGAATCCAGCAGTGTAACAGGATGTTACATTGGCCAGTAGTACTGCCCTACACACAAAAAAAATTGTTATTTATAGCCTTATAAACATAAACAAATTTACTGCAACTCATTAAATAATGTGACAAAAGTAATTTGTCACATAATTGTTACAGGACATTATATACTAAATGTACCCAAGCTAGTGCAGTTTTATCTGTCAGTCAGTCTACTTTGAGTGTGCGCAATAGACACACTCAGCCTGTTTACACAACCAGATGCTAATCTGTTGATTATGGAGGCAGATGTGTCACAGCATTGTGCATCTAAATAAAGATCAAGTTTGAGCAACAACATTCCTGCAGACCGCTCCTAGGGGTATAGCATCACATGAGTGCAGCTGCTTATTTCAGTCAATTAGTTATATAACACACACATATGCATACACATATACAGCAGAATGCAGGCAGTCACTCCACTGGACAAACTTCTGCTAACAAACTAATGTTCAATGCTAACAAACTAATGTTCAACCCTGTGACTACAACTCCTGTCCTCTTTTGCATGCATTCCAATTGTTAAATATTACTCTAAATTAAAATAGTGCAGTCAGACAGCTGACCATTCAAATCCTCCACCTTCAGTCTGACTTTCTGCAACAGTATATTATGTCTGCTATCTGCAGATTGATCACTATATTATGTTGAGTCCATAGAACAGCTCTGGGTGTGGGGATGGGGTCGAGAAGGACTTTTATACATTTATAGATACACATTTATACATATACATGTATTTATAGTCTCACTAGCTAACATGAGATAACAAGCTTTAGAGGATTTTAAGTCTTACTCATTTATAATCTTCACAGCTAATGCTAGCTAGCTAGTTAACAGAACAGGATATCTATGAGAATATTTGAGTGCCATGTACCCACTCACAAATCATGAAGGGCCCACCAGTCCCACTCAAAGACACATTGGCTCATGTAGTTTAGTTAATTTGTGCACGTAAACAAACCTAATAACATTCTGTAAATAGCACTGGGATTTACATTTTTAACCATATATCTTACATGTAGATTTGCACTCGGGTCTCCTTTAGTGAACAGTGGACTAGTTCAACAAAGACTTCATGTGCAAACCGTAATGAACTTTCTTTTACTTTCATACTATTTGTTGTTACACAGATGAGGACGGGTTCCGTTCTGAGTCTGGTTTCTCTCAAGGTTTCTTCCTCACCACTGTCACCACCGGCTCACTCAATAGGGATAAATTCACACACTTAAAATCTGTATCCTGTGTTTATATATTTCTGTAAAGCTGCTTTGAGACAATGTCCATTCTAAAAATTTCTATAATCAAAATAAAAATTTTAGTTAGGTCCTCATTATGGAAATGCATCAGTTAATATACTGCAGCACAATGCAGAATGTGTACTATTGTACATCAACTGCTATTTTAAAAATCTCCGTTATGTTATACTTCCATAATCCATAAACTGCTCTGACTCCAATCGGACCATTTAATTTTTATTGATTGAAATGTTTTTATTTACAAGACAGCCTATTTATTTCAGCCTCCAAATATAGGAAATTTCACAATTCTTAATTCATATTTCATTAAAAATTATACAGTGAATGGTATATTAGCATGAGCATACGATTAATTTTGTCTACTTATTCAAATGTAACATTTTGTCAGCCATAAGATCTAAGACAAAGACATATCAGTATTTCTTACAGTGTATGTTCTGTATTTTCCCTTACATATTTTTAACAATTGTCACTGTGATTTACTATTAAAGAACAATAGTGTGGAACTCTTAAAATTAATAAATTGTCTAATTTATCAAATTATTACAAATTAGATAACTGAAATTATAATTTTTTTCATATTATAGACTATTTACATAAAGATGACAAACTTATGCAAAATGCAATGCATTCGATTCTAGAAAATAAGATGTTACTTTTGAACACTGTATACAGTATGAAGAACAAAAGAACCAAAGTACAAAACCATGCAAAATTACAAAGGTCCAGGTATCAGTGCCCTCATAGCTAGTCATGGCCATGGTTTTAATGTATATTTGCACTCATATATTGCTATCCGTTACTGGTATTTATCTTTATACAATGTTTGACTAGCTTCAGTGACAGGTTACCTGGTGTGTAACTGTAATTAAAATACTCACTGTACTAGTGTCTGGCCCACATTGTGGTTAACAGAATAATGACTTTATATAAGTGGGATAGCCACTTGGCTCTGCCTCTTGAAGAGGAATGAGAAATAAGCAGTTTGAAGGTGAACACCATTGGAATGCTTGATAGCAACCAGAGAAGGGTGTGGCACTGCATACTTACTTACTGCTGAGAGTAAAAAGCACCACGGAAAGAATCTGAATGGTGTCCGTTAACTATAGCAATGTCTGTCATGATAAATTAAATAGTCAAGTCAACAAGCCTAACATTTTCATTTCTGTACAGCTATTATTAGTAAGTAAACATATTGCTCCATTAAAAATATGTCATTATTTATATGTAGGTTTGTGACTGCACAACAAACATCTTTAATAAAAATAAAATGAATTTGGTTGACAAATTTTTATTCATTTGGGGTTTTCTGTAATCAAAGATTATTACTTCAGTGGTGCTGAAAGTTCCAAAATTTTCTTTAATTTGCCAAGACCAAGGCCTCTTTATTTCTTGTTAGTGATCATGACTACATTGACTACAGCTGGCAGCTTCTCTGTGCCAACATAAAAAAGGTTTGTTTGACAGCACTCATTGGATGATTGACCAACACACAGTACTATGGGAAGTCCAAGGAGCACAGTGCAGATCTGAAAAAGAGGATGGTGGATTTACACAAGTCAGGAATGTCTCTTGGAGCCATTTCTAACCAATTGCAGATTCCAAGATCATCAGTTCAAACAATTGTACAAGTTATTGGGAAGTGTGGCCACTTTGTAAAGGTCTGGAAGAAGACCCAAACTGTCACCCTCAGCTGCATGGAAATTGACCATATGAACAAAGAAGAAGCCTTCTGGAGGAAAGCTTTATGGTCAGATGAGACAAAGATTGAGTTGTTTGGCCAAAATGACCAGAGGTATGTTTGGAGGAATAAAAGTGAGGCGTTCCCAAGAACACTGTACCAACTGTTAAGCATGGTGGTAGTAACATTATGCTCTGGGGCTGTTTTGCTGCCAGTGGATGGAATAATGAAGGAGGATTACCTTAGAATCATTAAGCAAAAACCATCAGCCAGACGGATGAAACTTGGACACAATTGGGTGTTGCAGCAGGAAAATAAACCCGAACACACATCAAAGCTGGTTGTGGAATGGAAAAAGCAGGCTAACATTAACCTTATGAAATGGCCTTCCCAAAGTCCTGATCTCAACCATATCGAAAATTTCTGGACTGTGCTTAAAAGTTGAGTCAGGGCCAGGAAACCAACAAATGTCATAAGGAAAGATAATGTACTTTCCATGGCTCTGTAGCAGCTAAAACCATACAGGGATAGCTTAGTTGTGCCTCTCCTTAGCTAGCAACACCAAACTAGTTAGAAAAGTTTTATATTTTATCGGTGTGGTAATCCTACAAACAGTAACACCCGAGGCAAGTTTTATTATAAATCCAACTTTTTCTGATCATGTCACACATGGACATGCACTAAAATTACTGAAAGAACCAAGTTTCACTTTGTAGTGTATTTTATAGATTTGCTAGGATTTAAAAGTAACGTGAACATAAACTAATTAGAAATCTGATTACTTTTTACATGTAGCAATCAGAAATGTAATCCAATTATAATTTTAAAGTAATAATTAGTAGTCTGTAGTGGATTACTTTTTTTGAGTAACTTAGTAACCCAACACTGGAACTCAACCATGAGGAACCACAAGAAACCATATTTCATAATCATATAGAGAAACATAACCCCTGAGATCACCCATGACAGCTTTGATACCTCTCTCTTGTTTGGAAAAATGTGAACAATATCTAAACAACCATTGGATAATAGAAAATGAATGGTGATCCTTAATAAATCTTGTGGCAGAGCTATACTTCAAGTCATACATAAGTTGGTCTTTATAAAAGTCAAATTTGAAGTTTAATAAAAGGAACAGTTATTTCAGGCATGTTTCCGTTTTATATTATAGTACTTGTAGAAGATTTGGTGCCATCATGTGTCTCAGAGAACTGTGTTTGAAATGGAGTCTGACTTAAATGACAAAGTTTTCACTGAGATTTTAATGGAACAGAGGGAGCTCTTGGTCAAGGAGTAGTAATATGTGTTTTTTGCACTAGAGTGTGCAAGCAAAATTACACAATTAAAATTAGTTGAAATTGGTCAATAACATTTTTTCTTGTGGCTCTGTAGAACTGATTATTTCCTGATGATTATACTGCATATCTTTATATGACTTGATTTGTTTTCAGACTCCGACAGAGAATTGGAGGACAGCCAATCTAATCCACCTGTGAGTTCACACACCTATTATTTTTATTAGCCATTATGTCACATTTGTTGCACCATACTGCTAGTAAAGTGTCATCATAATAAATACACAATAACTATTATTTGCTTTACCTGTCATGCCACAACTCAAAAGGTATATGCTACATATAATCCATATACAATAATCAGTACTCAAGTATTCTGTACTCAAGTCAGCTATTAGGAATTCGGCTATTAGGAATATTTTGGTTCCACTCTTGTACCTAACATGGCTGAGCAACATTGAGTATTCTGTCTTGTTTAGAAACTGGAATAGAACAAAAATACTGTCTGGTTTGTGATCCACAAGTATTATACAAGAACATCTATTCTTTGTTACGTCTTTGTGTGAGCAGGTAAAAGACAGAAGACAGTCACCTCCACTGGACAGGCCTCACTCTGTTCCTCAAATCAGGCAGCGCCTCTGCATCTCCACAGAAGATCAGGACAGCCCAGAAAGAGTTGTGAGTGTCAGTTATAAGAGTCTCAAATTCTACTATAACTAAATATTTCCACAGCATTTTAATAGATAAGAAATTGAGCAAATTAGTGACAAATGTTTAAGTTATTAAAAGGTATAATGGTTATGTCAGCAAATTCTGTAATTTTTTAATTAGTAAAAAGGCGTAGTCCACACTAGTACAGGTAAATTTACACGTTGCCTTTTCATCCTCACTAAAACAGATTTTGACCACCAACTATGCATCTCCTCAAAACCACTCTTCAAAAGTGCATAAATTAGAAAATGCCATTTTAACAATGTAATGAGAATAAGAGAAAACGTAGCTTTTTTTTTTTTTTAGCTGATGTATGATTGTCATGTGATCTCCATAATTTGAAGACTGCTCAACATATTTGGAGACAGTTTTCAGTATTGCATTTTAATAAAATTTTAATTTCACATTTGACTGCTTTGTATAGAATATGAGTGACACTCAGTACGTTTACATGGACAACAATAATCCGATAATAACCCGATGAAGACAATACTCTGATTAAGAAACTACCATGTAAACAGAAATTTCTGATTACCTTAATCCGACTAAAGTCATACTCGAAGTAAACACAAATCGAATTAAAACATGTACACACCTTAATCACACTGTTAACGTTGTGTGGGAGTTTTCAACGCATTGTGAGACAGGACACATACACTCATGGCAGTGCTCAACTGGTTGATGGCCAACAAGAGAGCACGGCTGCATCCGAAACCGTGTACTTACCTGCTATATAGTAGGTGTAATACATGTACTTCAGCTAATATACAGTATCTCACAAAAGTGAGTACACCCCTCACATTTTTGTAAATATTTGATTATATCTTTTCATGTGACAACACTGAAGAAATGACAATTTGCTACAATGTAAGGTAGTGAGTGTACAGCTTGTGTTACAGTGTAAATTTGCTGTCCCCTCAAAATAACTCACACACAGCCTTTAATGTCTAAACCGCTGGCAACAAAAGTGAGTACACCCCTAAGTGAAAATGTCCAAATTGGGCCCAATTAGCCATTTTCCCTCCCCGGTGTCATGTGACTTGTTAGTGTTACAAGGTCTCAGGTGTGAATGGGGAGCAGGTGTGTTAAATTTGGTGTCATTGCTCTCACACTCCATACTGGTCACTGGAAGTTCAACATGGCACCTCATGGCAAAGAACTCTCTGAGGATCTGAAAAAAAAGAATTGTTGCTCTACATAAAGATGGCCTAGGCTATAAGAAGATTGCCAAGACCCTGACACTGAGCTGCAGCACGGTGGCCAAGACCATACAGCGGTTTAACAGGACAGGTTCCACTCAGAACAGGCCTCGCCATGGTCGACCAAAGAAGTTGAGTGCACCTGCTCAGTGTCATATCCAGAGGTTGTCTTTGGCAAATAGACATATGAGTGCTGCCAGCATTGCTGCAGAGGTTGAAGGGGTGGGGGGGGGGGGGTCAGCCTGTCAGTGCTCAGACCATACGCCGCACACTGCATCAAATTGGTCTGCATGGCTGTCATCCCAAAAGGAAGCCTCTTCTAAAGATGATGCACAAGAAAGCCTGCACAATTTGCTGAAGACAAGCAGACTAAGGACATGGATTACTGGAACCATGTCCTGTGGTCTGATGAGACCAAGATAAGCTTATTTGGTTCAGATGGTGTCAAGCATGTGTGGCGGCAACCAGGTGAGGAGTACAAAGACAAGTGTGTCTTGCCTACACTCAAGCATGGTGGTGGGAGTGTCATGGTCTGGGGCTGCATGAGTGCTGCCGGCACTGGGGAGCTACAGTTCATTGAGGGAACCATGAATGCCAACATGTACTGTGACATACTGAAGCAGAGCATGATCAGTATGCAGTATTCCAGCATGATAACGACCCCAAACACACCTCCAAGACGACCAATGCTTTGCTAAAGAAGCTGAGGGTGAAGGTGATGGACTGGCCAAGCATGTCTCAAGACCTAAACCCTATTGAGCATCTGTGGGGCATCCTCAAACGGAAAGTGGAGGAGCACAAGGTCTCTAACATCCACCAGCTCCGTGATGCTGTCATGGAGGAGTGGAAGAGGACTCCAGTGGCAAGCTGTGAAGCTCTGGTGAACTCCATGCCCAAGAGGGTTAAGGCAGTGCTGGAAAATAATGGTGGCCACACAAAATAGACACTTTGGGCCCAATTTGGACATTTTCACTTGGGGGTGTACTCACTTTTGTTGCCAGCGGTTTAGACATTAATGGATGTGTGTTGAGTTATTTTGAGGGGACAGCATACAGTGAGGGAAAAAAGTATTTGATCCCCTGCTGATTTTGTACGTTTGCCCACTGACAAAGAAATGATCAGTCTATAATTTTAATGGTAGATTTATTTGAACAGTGAGAGACAGAATAACAACAAGAAAATCCAGAAAAACGCATGTCAAAAAAGTTATAAATTGATTTGCATTTTAATGAGGGAAATATGTATTTGACCCCTCTGCAAAACATGACTTAGTACTTGGTGGCAAAACCCTTGTTGGCAGTCACAGAGGTCAGACGTTTCTTGTAGTTGGCCACCAGGTTTGCACACATCTCAGGAGGGATTTTGTCCCACTCCTCTTTGCAGATCTTCTCCAAGTCATTAAGGTTTCGAGACTGACGTTTGCCAACTCGAACCTTCAGCACCCTCCACAGATTTTCTATGGGATTAAGGTCTGGAGACTGGCTAGGCCACTCCAGGACCTTAATGTGCTTCTTCTTGAGCCACTCTTTTGTTGCCTTGGCCGAGTGTTTTGGGTCATTGTCATGCTGGAATACCCATCCACGACCCATTTTCAAAGCCCTGGCTGAGGGAAGGAGGTTTTCACCCAAGATTTTTACGGTACATGGCCCCGTCCATCGTCCCTTTGATACGGTGAAGTTGTCCTGTCCCCTTAGCAGGAAAACACCCCCAAAGCATAATGTTTCCACCTCCATGTTTGACGGTGGGGATGGTGTTCTTGGGGTCATAGGCAGCATTCCTCCTCCTCCAAACACGGCGAGTTGAGTTGATGCCAAAGAGCTCCATTTTGGTCTCATCTGACCACAACACTTTCACCCAGTTGTCCTCTGAATCATTCAGATGTTCATTGGCAAACTTCAGACGGGCATGTATATGTGCTTTCTTGAGCAGGGGGACTTGCGGGCGCTGCAGGATTTCAGTCCTTCACGGCGTAGTGTGTTACCAATTGTTTTCGTGGTGACTATGGTCCCAGCTGCCTTGAGATCATTGACAAGATCCTCCCGTGTAGTTCTGGGCTGATTCCTCACTGTTCTCATGATCGTTGCAACTCCACGAGGTGAGATCTTGCATGGAGCCCCAGGCCGAGGAAGATTGACAGTTCTTTTGTGTTTCTTCCATTTGCGAATAATCGCACCAACTGTTGTCACCTTCTCACCAAGCTGCTTGGCAATGGTCTTGTAGCCCATTCCAGACTTATGTAGGTCTACAATCTTGTCCCTGACATCCTTGGAGAGCTCTTTGGTCTTGGCCATGGTGGAGAGTTTGGAATCTGATTGATTGACTGCTTCTGTGGACAGGTGTCTTTTATACAGGTAACAAGCTGAGATTAGGAGCACTTCCTTTAAGAGTGTGCTCCTAATCTCAGCTCATTACCTGTATAAAAGACACCTGGGAGCCAGAAATCTTTCTGATTGAGAGGGGGTCAAATACTTATTTCCCTCATTAAAATGCAAATCAATTTATAACATTTTTGACATGCGTTTTTCTGGATTTTTTTTGTTGTTATTCTGTCTCTCACTGTTCAAATAAACCTGCCATTAAAATTGTAGACTGATCATTTCTTTGTCAGTGGGCAAACGTACAAAATCAGCAGGGGATCAAATACTTTTTTCCCTCACTGTATTTACACTGTTATACAAGCTGTACACTCACTACTTTACATTGTAACAAAGTGTCATTTCTTCAGTGTTGTCACATGAAAAGATGTAATCAAATATTTACAAAAATGTGAGGGGTGTACTCACTTTTGTGAGACACTGTATATTAGGTAAGTATGCGGTTTCTGATGCAGCCCACAACTTCAAGCAATCGTCTATTTGCACATTTAGCATGACAAATAATTAACTGCACTTGAAGCTTTTGTAAAATTAAAAATGAAACATCCAAAACTGTATGTAGATACGTGAAATTCTGGAGGGAACATTGGACGGCGTGGCGAGGGGACGTAATGACGTGTGCTGTTAATCGCTTTATGTTCTATAACATGTAAAACGGAAACATGAAAGGAATATTCTAAAAGCGACTCATGTAAACACCTTAAATCACAATATTGTCTTATTCAGAATACGGTCAATAATTAGATTATTGCTGTCTGTGTAAACATAGTCATTGGGGTGTGCAAGAAAGCATTTTTAAAGTTGTCAAAACAAATAAAAATGGCAGATATTATGTTAAGGTCATAGGCACATACTGCTTATGCCCAGCATCTCTTTTTAATTCTTTGTAGAAGTGAATGCTATGGGAAACGGACTGAAAATGCTAGTTTAAGCAAAGCATAACACTTTCACAATTTCCTGTGTCAGTGTGGACCAGGCCCAAGACTTACAAGTTGACACGAGAGCACTTAGAATACTGCACAACTTTTTTCAGGTTCAGAAGGAGAAACTACATGCAGAACTAAAACAAGTTCTAAGTAGAAAAAGAAGACACCTGAAACAGAGTCACTCAAATCTCACAAGCATGGATCCTTCAAAGGAGAGGAGTGAGTCTGTGGTAAGCTAGAACCATAATAATCAAAGTTAGTGCATGATTAATTTCTCACAACAGTGCAGCTTGTTGGAAGACTAAATGCAAAAGGGTCAGAATTATCCAATAAGAGAGATTGACGTCAACATTGTAGTAGGTAGTTCAGCCTGGTATAGTACAAGTACAGTTAAATTGAGGCTGAGCTCACACGGGAAGTGAGTTGCAAGTAGTATAATTGTTATACCATTAAAGACACAACTAGATATACTAAATACCTAAGGTGAGTGTACTCAGTTGTTCATATTTAGGACAAAACAAGATACTTTAAGTATAAGAAATGTATCAAAAACTTTTCTTTAGATTAATTTTGAAAAGTATTTCATTAGAGATTTTGAATAGGGTTAAAGGTTATTAGAGTGGAGGACCATCAGAGCAATTTTCATCCAGAACTAGGGGAGTTGTGTGCTGGTTTTCTTAGATGAATGTAGCATATAAAAGGCCCCCACTACATCACATACAGTCTGGTCCATAAGCATTTGGACAGGGACACAATTTTTGTAATTTTCCCTTTTTTACACCACCACAATGGATTTTAAATTAAGCAATTAAGATGTCACTGAAGTGTACATTTTGGGTCATTATTAGAGATGCACCGATACTAAATTTCTGAGCTGATACCGATAACCGATTATTCAGAGTGATATCGGGCCAATACCGATAGTTCTGCCTTTTAAACCTTCTTATAAATTTGTAATAACCACAATTCTGAAAAAATGCAAATAAAAACTTTATTCTCTCCATTTCAATAAGGTGTTTCACAGTAACTGGTCTCATAAACAGAAAACACATTACTCAAATTAACATTAACACATGAACTAAATTCTGAAGATTAAAGATTTCTTAACTTATTGAATGTTATTAATTCATTATTAATTACTTATTAACATTAAGTGAATTCTAAAAAACCTCCTGTTAGACTCACATTCACTCACCACAAACAAAAGCATTTCTACTTCATCAGTGAACATCAAAATGGTAATGTATAGGCCTAATATGAACTTCTTTTTTTAACATTATGTAGCACTCATATGCTCTGATACAACTTTATTGAGCTACTGGGCCAGTTCTAGGTTCAGATGGAGTGGGGTAACGGTGAAAGAATTAGACCAGACACCAGGTACTTTAAATACAAAAGCCGGCAGTTTACTGAAGGTCAACAAAGACAATATATTAAACAGACATCAGAACCAATGAATTGTCCTGCAAGTAGCAAAAGGTAGGTAGAACCCACTTTAATCCTTTTTTCCCCTCTTTCCCTTTCCTTCATGTAGGTCACAAATAATTTGGTTTACCTAGCTTGTTTTATTAGATTAGACCGGTCTAAGTATCTTGTTTTAGGTTAACAGGGTGTCCCTATTTTCTCTCTCTTTTTTTATCCCTTGAATTAACTTTTTTTCTTTCCTTACAGGTGAGGAAACATTTATGTGGTTTCCAAATCAAAGTCAATGCAAGTAAAACACTCTTAAACCTTGAATCATAATATTCACAATGATGAAACAGAATACAATGTGAAGTAACACTTCAGATCCAGCTCAAGTTCAGTTTCACTTATACCTTCAAATTCAATTAAGATCAGAAAAGTTCAGTTCAGTTCCAAGGGAAAAAATTAGTCCAAACACTCCTACCGCTCTGGCAGCGAGTTTACCGGAGTCCCATCGTACACAGCAGATCCTCTCTGGCACGAAGAAGCCAAGTTGTCTCTAGAAACTTTGTCCATGGGTTTGGCTCGCCATCTTGTATCCCGTGTCTGTGTTTGTGTGTGCGCGCGCGCGCGTAGTCCCCATACGCAGCAGACCAAAGTCCAATTTCAAACAGAAACATAAAAAAATAACCAAAAAAAAAACTGAACCAGGCCATAAAAGACATAAATTATTCTAACCACTTGAATAATGCAAATACCCCTTTACAATTTCTGTGAAACGTAACATTATTGCTACATTACTGTACATGTTTAATTAGGCCTCAGAATAGCTACTAAGTACCTCTCTCCTGCCGTCAGGCCATAACATCTTTTTCCTTTACATAAGCTAAAACTCACATTTAATCACTTAACACAATATAAATTCACACTTTACTTCTTTAACTAACTCAAAGTTATTACTGGTAAGTAGTGTTTGCAGCTTTCTCCAGAGTTACATTGTTAGCTCTTTGCTCGCGTTTACAGCATTCACTTCACAACAGCATTCACAACACTTCAAGTAAAAGGGGTTGAAATTCACCAAAAACGTTGTGGTTTTCTTGTATTTAATCTTCATAAATGCCCAAACAGGTAAGTATTGTTTTTGAGCTTCTAAATCAACATTTCACAAAAGCTTTTAACTTTTTAGCTTGTTAGTCTGTCTGCTTCTCCTCTCCACTCACTGCTCAGTGCTGCTTCAAAATGGGCCAAGGCCCCTCTTAAAGGGGAAGCGTCACCACAATTCCTTACAGCCATACTTCTATTTGTTTACATTAAATCACTGTCAAACTGTTTTTAACCATTCTTAATTGTTTCTTACATGTATGTGTTTTAACTGATTAGCTTATTTATGCATTTTATAAATTATTTATTTTTGATAATTCATTGCGGGTTACAATTAACTGTAACAATAACATTAATTGGACATGAAATATACTACTCTACAAATATTTTTCTGTGCAATATATACTTTTTTGTCAACTCATCTTTATTTAAATCTTTCAACGGTGTACTGGCACTTTAATGCAGCACGGAAACAGTGCGCGATTAGCGCTGGGGGAATTATACTTGATGCTAAAACTCCCGTTTCCCGTTTCGCTGCTGCTCACTTCCGGTGTAAAATGTTAGCAATGCAGAGATAACAGGGCTTACAAACTGCAGTTTTGTCATCATTCCACACAAGAGACATCTTCTTTACACATAGCACGAAATCAATGTGTTTTCCCGCCCTCTTTTGATTGACAGGATATAATCGGCGCTGATCATCAGATGTTTTTAAACTATTGGCCGATAGCCGATAGCATGAAAAATAGCCTTTATTGGCCGATACCAATAAGCGATAGTTCTGCCTTTTATGCCGTCTTTTAAATTAATAACAATTAATTCCACAATTCTGAAAGAAATGCAAGTAAAAATTTTATTCTCTCAGTGCATCTCTCATCTGTGCATCTCTAGTCATTATCCATCTGTAATGTGAAGCGCTGTCCTATCAGTTTTGCAGCATTTGACTGAATCTAAGCAGAAACTACAGCTCTATACATTCAGAATTCACCCTGCTACTTCTATTAGCAGTCACATCATCAATAAACGCCAGTGACCCAGTTCCATTGGCAGCCATGCATGCCCATACCATAACACTGCCTAGACATGTTTGACAGGTGATGTCGAATGCTTTAGATCATGGGCCCTTCCTTTCCTTTTCCATACTTTCCCCATCATTCTGGTACAGGTTAATCTTGCATCAGAACTGCTCAGGCATTTTTTAGAGGTTTGTTAGCAAAGTCAAATTTGGCCTTTCTCTTCTTGAGTGTTACCAGTGGTTTGTATCTTGAGGTACACCATCTGTATTTACATTCATGAATGTGTCTCTTGAATGTAGACTTGATTGTATGCCTACCTCCTCCAGAGTGTTCTTGACTTGGCTAGATGTTGTGAAGGGGTTTTTCTTCAACAAGGAAAGAATTCTGCAATCAACCACTTTAGTTCTCTTCTGTGGACTTCAGACCTGTGGGTATTGCTGAGCTCACTAGTGCATTCCTTCTTTTTACGAATGTACCAAATTGGTGATTTTGCCACAAGTTTCTTCTATCTCTCTGATAGGTCTTTTTTGTTTTTTTTAGTCTAATGATGGCCTCCTTCAGTTACATCGACACCTCTTTGGACCACATATTGAGAGTTCCCATAAACACTTACCAAATGAAAATTCAATGCTTAGAATCAACTCCAGACCTTGTATCTCCTTAATTTGTCATGATATAATGAGGAAACAGGCCACACCTGGCCATGAAACTGTTTATCAAGCAATTGTCCGATTACTTTTGAGCCTGTGAAAATGCAGGGCCTCTGTAAAAAATGGCTGTAATTCCTAAAAGGTTAATGCAATATTTTTGTTAAACCCCTTGAATTAAAGCTGAAAGTCTACACTTCAGTCAGGGGCATTTTGTAGGATTTGAAAACATCAGGGGCTAATGTCTTAAAAAGCATTCATGATACAATTTGTCATGTTTTTCAAATGATTTCAAATGACTGCCAATTTGTCCAGGACTGGCCGTCCCAAGTAATTCAGCCCAAGAGCAGACCATCTGATGCAAAAATAAGTCATTTCATCACAGGATCTGCTAGTAATTCTTGCAACTGTTGGTGTCAAAGTGCATGCTTCTACAATCAGAAAGAGGTTGCACAAATTTGACCTCCATGTGAGGTGTGCCTGGAAAAAGCCTTTGCAAGACTACAGTTAATCACTGAGCATATAGACAAAGACCAGGCCTTCTGGAATAATGTGCTCTGGACAGACGAATCAAAGATAGAGTTGTTTGGCCACAGTAACAGAAGACATGTTTGGTGCTGACCAAAGACAGCTTTTCAGGAGAAGCACCTCATACCAACTGTGAAGCACAGTGGTGGAAATGTTATGGTTTGGGGTTGCTTCACTCCCTCAGGGACTGGACAGCTTGCATTCATTGATTCAACTATGAATTCTGCATCATATCAAAGAGTGCTTGAAGATAATGTGAGGCCATCTGTTGAAGTAAAACTTAAACTGGACCTTTCAACAGGATAATGATCCTAAGCACAATAGCAAATCCACCAAGGAATGTCTCAAAAAGAAGAAATGGATGTTTGGAATGGCCAAGTCAAAGCCCAGCTTTGAATACCAGTGCAATGTTGTGGGGGATTCGAAACGGGCAGTACGTGCAAGAAAACCCACAAACATCTTGCAACTGAAAGAATATTGCATGCCTATAAGAAGTTATTTCTGGGGGCAATACTAGTTTCTGAGGCCAAAGGTGTACTTACTTTTTACACAGACAAATATTATATCTATTGATATTTCTGTTGAATAAATGATTGAAAAAGTTCATTTTGGTTGTGGTTTTGTTCAATTTCATTAATAGATATTAGAGATGCACTGATGTATCGGCCAATAAACGGTATCGGCTGATAAAGGCTATTTTTCCCGCTATGGGCTATTGGCCGATAATTTAAAAACATCCAATGATCAGGGCCGATTCTATCCTGTAAATCAAAAGAGGGCGGGAAAACACATCGATTTCATGCTGTGAGTAAAGAAGATGTCTCTTGTGTGGAATGATGACAAAACTGCAGTTTGTAAGCTCTGTAATCTCTGCACTGCTAACATTTTACGAGATTCCCTCCCAACCTCGCACTGAACTAAAGGGCCAGTTCACCATAGAATTTAAAGGGGCAATACACCGTAGATTTAAGTGAGTGACAAAAAAAATGTATATATTTCACAGAAAAATATTTGTAGAGTAGTATATTTCATATGCAGTTAATGTTAATATGAGTTAATATCATCAAAAAAAGTTTGTATTAGACCTTTATATTACCAGTTTGGTGTCAGTGATGAAGTTGAAATGCTTTTGTTTGTCGTGATTGAATGTGAGACTAACAGGAGGTATTTTAAAATTAAGTCAATTACTTCTGTTAATATGAATTAATAACATTCAATAAATTAAAAATCTTAGTTTAATCTTCAGAATTTAGAAATGTGTTAATGTTAATTTGAGTAATGTGTTTTCTGTTTATGAGAGCAGTAACTGTGAAACAACCTGTTGAAATGGAGAGAATAAAGTTTTTATTTGCATTTCTTTCAGAGTTGTGGAATTAATTATTATTAATTTAAAAGAATGCATGAAAGGCAAAACTATCGGTATTGGTCATCGTATCGGCCGATATCACTCTGAATAATCGGTTATTGTATCGGCTGAGAAATTTAGTATCTCTAATAGATACTGTTTCAAAGATGATCAAATGTTTGTTTCTCCAAATATGTCAAAAAAGCCAACCATTTCTAAGGGGTGTGCTTTTTCACATGTCTGTGTGTACATAAGTTGTGTAATGAGTTTTAAAAATCTTTACAGAAGCAGGAGAAGAGCCATCTATCAGAGGTAGTGGAGGTGGTGGTAGAGACAGACGCTGAGGTAGGAGCCAGTGGTTACAGTGTCACGGGTGGAGGAACAAAGGGGATCTTTATCAAAGATGTCTTGAAAGACTCACCTGCAGCAAAACATCTCAGCCTCCAGAAAGGTGAGACCTTAATATTCAGTTCCACAATTTGTAGTAGCACTTCCTCATCTCTTCAAGATGTTTCTTTATCATTTTCATAAAATATCCCATACATCATATCCTAAAATGACTTCTGTTATGTTTGTGCATTTATGCACTGCCGAAATCCTTATTTGTTTGTTTGTTTACTTACAGATTTAAGGAGTTTGGCTGCATTTTGATTGATCTCTGAGTGTTTGAATAATGATGTGCTTCTATAGGAGATCAGCTGCTTAGTGCCAGAGTGTATTTTGATAATGTGAAATATGAAGATGCTCTGAAGATCCTCCAGTGTGCAGAACCTTATAAAGTGTCATTCTTCTTGAAGAGGACTGTGGCTCAAACTGAAGTGACTGGTCATCTAGATGCACCGCATATTGAGCAAAGAGGACCTAAGGCTAAGATGCAAAAAATGGTAAATGGCAAAATGTTCTAAGAAAACAGTTTTTTTTTTTCAATGTTACTTGTATATTTTACTTATAGAACTTCTACCTAATATACAGCCATAAGGGCACCTGTTAAAACATTATGTTTCCTTTCAGAGTGTGAGAAGTGTGAAACAATTCAAAGCCAAGAAGAAAAGAGGAGGAAGATTTGGATTGAAAAGGCTAAAAAAGAGAACAAGCGCTGAAGCAGAAATGGACATTGAGGGACCATCAGGTAGATTGGACTTTACTCCAGTTGATGTGGAGTTTGCACTTCCAAAGTTTAAACTGAAAAAAAAACATGGAAAAGTCACTGCAGAGCGTTCGGGACATTTAGAAAGTATGAAGCTTAATGATGAGGAGACAAGAAATATTAAATTTCCAAAGAGTAAAATAAAATCATCCATAGAAGGTACACAACTTTCAACACCAAAAGGAGAAATAGAGATGCAAAAGGACAAAGGAAAAAGCCCAAATTCGCAAATGAAAGATATTAATGAATGTGTGCAAGGAAAGAAAATCAGCATGGCAACTGACATATCAGTACCAAATCTAAATCTAGACACAAAACAAAGACCTGAAGATGAAGCTGATGGATTCATGGCTAAAGGGGCAAATGTGCTGTTTATTAACTTTGAAGGCACTGGTGTCAAATGTGGGGACATTAGGATGCCATCCACTGAGATATCATTAGTAAAAAGTAAAGATGAAAGAGAAATTGTCCTAGAAAGACATTCTGGAAAAGGAGAAAAGATTAAAATGCCTAAGATTGACATTTCCATGCCAGAAATAAAATCACCTGAAGTTGATATTAACATACATGGGCCTGAGATCAACAATGGCAATTTTCATGTGCCAGATATTGACATATCACTGCCAAAAATAAAAGTTAAAAATGTTGAGCTTAAAGGTGAGGACAGTAAAGGGGGGAAGTATCAGATTCCTATGACTGATCTTTCCTTACCAACAATGAAGTTACCCGAGGGGAATATTAAAGTGCAAGGCCCTGATGTGAAAACAGGTCATGTTGGAATATATTCCATGGACATATCATTACCAAAAGGGATGGCTAAAGGAGAAATTGACTTTGAAGGACATTCTGGAAAAGCAGATAAAAGTGACTTGTCAAAGCTTGACATTTCCTTACCAAAAGGAACATCACCCAAGGTTGACATCAGTGTTGAGGGTCCTGAGATCAAGGGCATAAAGGTTCACATGCCAGATATTGACATCTCTATGCCAAAAGGAAATGTAAAAGGAGGCGCCAATCTTGAAGGCGAGGGTGGTAAAGGGGGGAAGTTTAAAATGCCAAAGGTTGATCTTTCACTACCAAGAATGAAGTTACCAGAGGGTAAGATTAACGTGGAAGGCCCTGATATCGAAGTTGGGAAATTTGACATGCCGTCAATTGACATTTCATTACCAAAAGGGATGGGTAAAGGAGAAATTGACATTGATGGACTGTCTGGAAAAGGAGGAAAGATAGACTTACCAAAGATGGACATTTCCTTACCAGTAGTAAAACCCCCTGACCTTGATGTCAGAGTGGAGGGTCCCGAGATCAAAGGTGGAAAGTTTCACATGCCAGATATTGACTTCTCACTGCCAAAAGGAAAAATAAAAGGGGGTGTTGATGTCAAAGGTGAGGCAGATAAAGGAGGGAGGTTTCAACTGCCAAAGGTTGATCTTTCACTACCAAGAATGAAGTTACCAGAGGGTAAGATTAATGCGGAAGGCCCTGATATCAAAGTCGGGAAAATTGACATGCCTGCAATGGACATTTCATTACCAAAAGGGAAAGTTGATATGTCATCCACTGACATTTCATTACCAAAAGGGATGGGTAAAGGAGAAATTGACATTGAAGGACTGTCTGGAAAAGGAGGAAAGATAGACTTGCCAAATCTTGACATTTCCTTACCAAATGTAAAACCAACCATGGTTGATATCAGTGGTGGTGGTCCTAAGATCAAGGGCATAAAGGTTCACATGCCAGATATTGACATCGCTATGCCAAAAGGAAATGTAAAAGGAGGCGCCAATCTTGAAGGCGAGGGTGGTAAAGGGGGGAAGTTTAAAATGCCAAAGGTTGATCTTTCACTACCAAGAATGAAGTTACCAGAGGGTAAGATTAACGTGGAAGGCCCTGATATCAAAGTTGGGAAATTTGACATGCCGTCAATTGACATTTCATTACCCAAAGGGAAGGTTAAAGGAGGAATTGATATTGAAAGACAGTCTGGAAATCAAGGAACGACTGACTTACCAAAGATGGACATTTCCTTACCAGTAGTAAAACCCCCTGACCTTGATGTCAGAGTGGAGGGTCCCGAGATCAAAGGTGGAAAGTTTCACATGCCAGATATTGACTTCTCACTGCCAAAAGGAAAAATAAAAGGGGGTGTTGATGTCAAAGGTGAGGCAGATAAAGGAGGGAGGTTTCAACTGCCAAAGGTTGATCTTTCACTACCAAGAATGAAGTTACCAGAGGGTAAGATTAACCTGGAAGGCCCTGATATCAAAGTTGGGAAATTTGACATGCCGTCAATTGACATTTCATTACCAAAAGGGAAAGTTGACATGCCATCCATTGATGTTTCATTACCAAAAGGGAAGGCTAAAGGAGAAATTGACATTGAAGGACAGTCTGGAAAAAGAGGAAAGATTGACTTACCAAAGATAGACGTTTCCTTACCAAAAGTAAAACCTGCTGAGCTTGATGTCAGTGTTGATGGTCGAGAGATGAAGGGTGGCAAATTTCATGTGCCAGATATTGACATCTCACTGCCAAAAGTAAAAGTAAAAGGAGGTGTCAATCTTGAAGGTGAGTGTGGTAACAGGGGTGAGTTTAAAATGCCAAAGGATGATTTTTCCCTACCAAGAATGAAGTTACCAGAGGGCAAGATTAATGTGGAAGGCCCTGATATCAACGTCAGGAAAGTTTACATGCCATCAATTGACATTTCATTACCAACAGGGAAGGCTAAAGGAGAAATTGATATCGAAAGACCATCTGGAAATCAAGGAACGATTGATTTACCAAAGATGGACATTTCCTTACCAACAGTAAAACCCCCTTACCTTGATATCAGTGTTGAGGTTCCAGAGATCAAAGATGGAAAGTTTCACATGCCAGATATTGACTTCTCACTGCCAAAAGGAAAAATAAAAGGGTGTGTTGATCTCAAAGGTGAGGCAGATAAAGGAGGACGGTTTCAACTGCCAAAGGTTGATCTTTCACTACCAAGAATGAAGTTACCAGAGGGTAAGATTAATGTCGAAGGCCCTGATATCAAAGTTGGGAAAATTGACATGCCATCAATTGACATTTCATTACCAAAAGGGATGGGTAAAGGAGAAATTGACATTGATGGACTGTCTGGAAAAGGAGGAAAGATAGACTTACCAAAGATGGACATTTCCTTACCAGTAGTAAAACCCCCTGACCTTGATGTCAGAGTGGAGGGTCCCGAGATCAAAGGTGGAAAGTTTCACATGCCAGATATTGACTTCTCACTGCCAAAAGGAAAAGTAAAAGGGGGTGTTGATGTCAAAGGTGAGGGAGATAAAGGAGGGAGGTTTCAACTGCCAAAGGTTGATCTTTCACTACCAAGAATGAAGTTACCAGAGGGTAATATTAATGTGGAAGGCCCTGATATCAAAGTTGGGAAAATTGACATGCCATCAATTGACATTTCATTACCAACAGCGATGGGTAAAGGAGAAATTGATATTGAAGGACTGTCTGGAAAAGGAGGAAAGATAGACTTGCCAAATCTTGACATTTCCTTACCAAATGTAAAACCAACCATGGTTGATATCAGTGTTGGTGGTCCTGAGATCAAGGGCAGAAAGTTTCACATGCCAGATATTGACATCTCTATGCCAAAAGGAAATGTAAAAGGAGGCGCCGATTTTGAAGGCGAGGGTGGTAAAGGGGGGAAGTTTAAAATGCCAAAGGTTGATCTTTCACTACCAAGAATGAAGTTACCAGAGGGTAAGATTAATGTGGAAGGTGCTGATATCAAAGTCGGGAAAATTGACATGCCTGCAATTGACATTTCATTACCAAAAGGGAAGGTTAAAGGAGAAATTGATATTGAAAGACAGTCTGGAAATCAAGGAAAGATAGACTTACCAAAGATGGACATTTCCTTACCAGTAGTAAAACCCCCTGACCTTGATGTCAGAGTGGAGGGTCCCGAGATCAAAGGTGGAAAGTTTCACATGCCAGATCTTGACTTCTCACTGCCAAAAGGAAAAGTAAAAGGGGGTGTTGATGTCAAAGGTGAGGCAGATAAAGGAGGGAGGTTTCAACTGCCAAAGGTTGATCTTTCACTACCAAGAATGAAGTTACCAGAGGGTAAGATTAACCTGGAAGGCCCTGATATCAAAGTTGGGAAATTTGACATGCCGTCAATTGACATTTCATTACCAAAAGGGAAAGTTGACATGCCATCCATTGATGTTTCATTACCAAAAGGGAAGGCTAAAGGAGAAATTGACATTGAAGGACAGTCTGGAAAAAGAGGAAAGATTGACTTACCAAAGATAGACGTTTCCTTACCAAAAGTAAAACCTGCTGAGCTTGATGTCAGTGTTGATGGTCGAGAGATGAAGGGTGGCAAATTTCATGTGCCAGATATTGACATCTCACTGCCAAAAGTAAAAGTAAAAGGAGGTGTCAATCTTGAAGGTGAGTGTGGTAACAGGGGTGAGTTTAAAATGCCAAAGGATGATTTTTCCCTACCAGGAATGAAGTTACCAGAGGGCAAGATTAATGTGGAAGGCCCTGATATCAACATCAGGAAAGTTTACATGCCATCAATTGACATTTCATTACCAACAGGGAAGGCTAAAGGAGAAATTGATATCGAAAGACCATCTGGAAATCAAGGAACGATTGATTTACCAAAGATGGACATTTCCTTACCAACAGTAAAACCCCCTTACCTTGATATCAGTGTTGAGGTTCCAGAGATCAAAGATGGAAAGTTTCACATGCCAGATATTGACTTCTCACTGCCAAAAGGAAAAATAAAAGGGGGTGTTGATCTCAAAGGTGAGGCAGATAAAGGAGGACGGTTTCAACTGCCAAAGGTTGATCTTTCACTACCAAGAATGAAGTTACCAGAGGGTAAGATTAATGTCGAAGGCCCTGATATCAAAGTTGGGAAAATTGACATGCCATCAATTGACATTTCATTACCAAAAGGGATGGGTAAAGGAGAAATTGACATTGATGGACTGTCTGGAAAAGGAGGAAAGATAGACTTACCAAAGATGGACATTTCCTTACCAGTAGTAAAACCCCCTGACCTTGATGTCAGAGTGGAGGGTCCCGAGATCAAAGGTGGAAAGTTTCACATGCCAGATATTGACTTCTCACTGCCAAAAGGAAAAGTAAAAGGGGGTGTTGATGTCAAAGGTGAGGGAGATAAAGGAGGGAGGTTTCAACTGCCAAAGGTTGATCTTTCACTACCAAGAATGAAGTTACCAGAGGGTAATATTAATGTGGAAGGCCCTGATATCAAAGTTGGGAAAATTGACATGCCATCAATTGACATTTCATTACCAACAGCGATGGGTAAAGGAGAAATTGACATTGAAGGACTGTCTGGAAAAGGAGGAAAGATAGACTTGCCAAATCTTGACATTTCCTTACCAAATGTAAAACCAACCATGGTTGATATCAGTGTTGGTGGTCCTGAGATCAAGGGCAGAAAGTTTCACATGCCAGATATTGACATCTCTATGCCAAAAGGAAATGTAAAAGGAGGCGCCGATTTTGAAGGCGAGGGTGGTAAAGGGGGGAAGTTTAAAATGCCAAAGGTTGATCTTTCACTACCAAGAATGAAGTTACCAGAGGGTAAGATTAATGTGGAAGGTGCTGATATCAAAGTCGGGAAAATTGACATGCCTGCAATTGACATTTCATTACCAAAAGGGAAGGTTAAAGGAGAAATTGATATTGAAAGACAGTCTGGAAATCAAGGAACGATTGACTTACCAAAGATGGACATTTCCTTACCAGTAGTAAAACCCCCTGACCTTGATGTCAGAGTGGAGGGTCCCGAGATCAAAGGTGGAAAGTTTCACATGCCAGATCTTGACTTCTCACTGCCAAAAGGAAAAGTAAAAGGGGGTGTTGATGTCAAAGGTGAGGCAGATAAAGGAGGGAGGTTTCAACTGCCAAAGGTTGATCTTTCACTACCAAGAATGAAGTTACCAGAGGGTAAGATTAACCTGGAAGGCCCTGATATCAAAGTTGGGAAATTTGACATGCCGTCAATTGACATTTCATTACCAAAAGGGAACGTTGACATGCCATCCATTGATGTTTCATTACCAAAAGGGAAGGCTAAAGGAGAAATTGACATTGAAGGACAGTCTGGAAAAAGAGGAAAGATTGACTTACCAAAGATAGACGTTTCCTTACCAAAAGTAAAACCTGCTGAGCTTGATGTCAGTGTTGATGGTCGAGAGATGAAGGGTGGCAAATTTCATGTGCCAGATATTGACATCTCACTGCCAAAAGTAAAAGTAAAAGGAGGTGTCAATCTTGAAGGTGAGTGTGGTAACAGGGGTGAGTTTAAAATGCCAAAGGATGATTTTTCCCTACCAGGAATGAAGTTACCAGAGGGCAAGATTAATGTGGAAGGCCCTGATATCAACGTCAGGAAAGTTTACATGCCATCAATTGACATTTCATTACCAACAGGGAAGGCTAAAGGAGAAATTGATATCGAAAGACCATCTGGAAATCAAGGAACGATTGATTTACCAAAGATGGACATTTCCTTACCAACAGTAAAACCCCCTTACCTTGATATCAGTGTTGAGGTTCCAGAGATCAAAGATGGAAAGTTTCACATGCCAGATATTGACTTCTCACTGCCAAAAGGAAAAATAAAAGGGGGTGTTGATCTCAAAGGTGAGGCAGATAAAGGAGGACGGTTTCAACTGCCAAAGGTTGATCTTTCACTACCAAGAATGAAGTTACCAGAGGGTAAGATTAATGTCGAAGGCCCTGATATCAAAGTTGGGAAAATTGACATGCCATCAATTGACATTTCATTACCAAAAGGGATGGGTAAAGGAGAAATTGACATTGATGGACTGTCTGGAAAAGGAGGAAAGATAGACTTACCAAAGATGGACATTTCCTTACCAGTAGTAAAACCCCCTGACCTTGATGTCAGAGTGGAGGGTCCCGAGATCAAAGGTGGAAAGTTTCACATGCCAGATATTGACTTCTCACTGCCAAAAGGAAAAGTAAAAGGGGGTGTTGATGTCAAAGGTGAGGGAGATAAAGGAGGGAGGTTTCAACTGCCAAAGGTTGATCTTTCACTACCAAGAATGAAGTTACCAGAGAGTAATATTAATGTGGAAGGCCCTGATATCAAAGTTGGGAAAATTGACATGCCATCAATTGACATTTCATTACCAACAGCGATTGGTAAAGGAGAAATTGACATTGAAGGACTGTCTGGAAAAGGAGGAAAGATAGACTTGCCAAATCTTGACATTTCCTTACCAAATGTAAAACCAACCATGGTTGATATCAGTGTTGGTGGTCCTGAGATCAAGGGCAGAAAGTTTCACATGCCAGATATTGACATCTCTATGCCAAAAGGAAATGTAAAAGGAGGCGCCGATTTTGAAGGCGAGGGTGGTAAAGGGGGGAAGTTTAAAATGCCAAAGGTTGATCTTTCACTACCAAGAATGAAGTTACCAGAGGGTAAGATTAATGTCGAAGGCCCTGATATCAAAGTTGGGAAAATTGACATGCCATCAATTGACATTTCATTACCAAAAGGGAAGGTTAAAGGAGAAATTGATATTGAAAGACAGTCTGGAAATCAAGGAACGATTGACTTACCAAAGATGGACATTTCCTTACCAATAGTAAAACCCCCTGACCTTGATGTCAGAGTGGAGGGTCCCGAGATCAAAGGTGGAAAGATTCACATGCCAGATATTGACTTCTCACTGCCAAAAGGAAAAATAAAAGGGGGTGTTGATGTCAAAGCTGAGACAGATAAAGGAGGGAGGTTTCAAATGCCAAAGGTTGATCTGTCACTACCAAGAATGAAGTTACCAGAGGGTAATATTAACGTGGAAGACCCTGATATCAAAGTTGGGAAATTTGACATGCCGTCAATTGACATTTCATTACCTAAAGGGAACGTTGACATGCCATCCATTGATGTTTCATTACCAAAAGGGAAGGCTAAAGGAGAAATTGACATTGAAGGACAGTCTGGAAAAAGAGGAAAGATTGACTTACCAAAGATAGACTTTTCCTTACCAAAAGTAAAACCTGCTGAGCTTGATGTCAGTGTTGAGGGTGGAGAGATGAAGGGTGGCAAGTTTCATGTGCCAGATATTGACTTCTCACTACCAAAAGTAAAAGTAAAAGGGGGTGTCAATCATGAAGGTGAGGATGGTGAAGGGGGGAAGTTTAAAATGCCCAATGTTGATTTTTCTCTACCAAGAGTGAAGTTACCCAAGGGAAAGATTAAGGTGGAAGGTCCTGATATCAAAGAAGGGAAAGTTTACATGCCATACACTGACATTTCTTTACCAAAAGGGAAAGCTAAAGTTGAAATTGACATTGAAGGTTTGTCTGGAAAAAGAGCAAAGCTTGACTTGCCAAAACTTGACATTTGCTTACCAAAAGTAAAACCACATACGCTTAATGTCAGTGTTGAGGGTCCAGATATCAAAGGTGGCAAGTTTCACATACCAGATATTGACATCCACTTGCCAAAAGGAAAAGGAAAAGGGGGTGCTAATTTTGAAGTTATGCCTGATAAAGGGGAGATGTTTCAAATGCCCATGGTTGATCTTTCACTACCAGGAATGTTATTGCCAGAGGGGAAGGTTACTTTGGAAAGTAACCTCCCTGATATCAAAGTTGGAAAAGTTGACATGCCATCCCTTGATATATCATTACCAAAAGTACAGGCTAAAGGAGAAATTGACATTGAAGGACCTTCTGGAAAAGGAGGAAATATTGATTTGCCAAAGATTGACATTTCTTTACCAAAAGTAACACTGCCTAAGGTTGATAACAGTGGTAAAGGCCCTGAGATAAAGGATGGACAGTTTCACATTCCTGGTATTGATATCTCCTTGCCAAAAGGAAAAGGGGGTGTTGATCTTGATGGTGAGGCTGATAAAGGTGGAAAGTTCCATATGCCCAAGGTTGATTTTTCTATACCGAAATTGAAATCTCCAAATATTGAGGGACCTGATGGTGGAAAAGTCACTATGCCAGCTATTGATCAATCACTTCCAAAAGGAAAAGCTGAGGGATTTGGTAATTTTGAAAGTGATATTGCTATGTGGGGAAAGCTACATATGCCTGACCTTGAACTTTCATTACCGAAAATTAAATCACCAAATAGTGAGTCAAAAATTCACAGACCAGACATAAATGATATAAATATGCCTGATGCCAGCGTTTGTGGAAGCAAAGGTGGTAATTTAAAATTGTCAACCGTAAAGCTACCAAGTGTTGATATATCAGCACCTAAGGTTGATCTTGACTTTGGTATTTCCAAAGGTAAAGGCACTGATAGAGAGGATATTGAACTTCTCAAAGCTGAGGGCAGCAGGCCATCATCTGGAGCAAGTTTTGACATCCCAGATGTGACTCTAAAAATGCCTAAAATTCCACTGCCTAAATTTGGGGGAAAATGTAAAAGTGAAGACACCCAAGTAGAAGCACTTAGCTCATCTGCTAATTTGGATATAGAACAAAATATGCCATCTGTAGGGATAAATGCTGATGGAAAAGTAAAAGGCAAAATAAAGAAGCTACAACCTGAAGGAGATGTGAATGCTTCGCTTGATTTGGGAGCAGAAAGCAAGGAGCATTTTAAGGCTCCAACATTAGATACAAAGGCAAAGGTCAAAATGCCCTCAGTGGAGATAGCCCTGACAGCCCCATACATACCAGAGAGAGAGGCATTGCTGCCAAAATCTGAGATTGATGTATCTGAGGCAGATATCAACGCTTATGAGGGAGGTTTAAAAATCCCAAAGATGCCAACTGTTGATATATCAGTACCAAAAGTAGATTTGGATGTTGTCCTACCAAAAGTAAAGCAAGATGCATTAGTTGACCCCAGCTCTTCTAACCTCAACCTTGAAAGAGATAACCTAAAGTTACCACATATCAAAATGCCAAAAGTTGATATATTACTACCTCAATACAAAACAGCTGGCACTGACACACCAGATGTAGAACTGAAAGGCAAATATGGGAAATTCAAGATGCCAAAAATTAGAATGCCAGCAGTGGAAATATCATTACCACATCGAAAAACGGTTGTGTATTCTTCAGATTTGGACATCAACCTACACAGTGGGAAATGTAAGATATCTGATGTCAAAGTGCCCTACATAGATGTTTCAGTACCCCATGGTAGAATAGACATTGAATCTCCAGATTTGAAAACAGAAGGACAAAATGCAAAGTTGCCAAATATTACTCAGCCAACTGTGGATATATCCCTGCTAAAAGGGAATGAAGTTCAAGAAATGGACACAGAAGGATGGCAAAAATTAAAGATTCCAACAATAGATACACAGGGCCCAGTGAAACATCTTGAATTGGATATCGGATTATCAAAAGATGGTAAAAAGGAAAAAAAGTTTGAGCTTCCCAGTATTGACCTCAGCCCCTTGTATTCAGAGGAGAAAGTCAAGGGACCAAAAGTAAAAGGTACCAAGTTCAATATTGGAATGTCTAAAGTAAAAACTTCTACATTGGAGACAGATGTAAGTAAGTCTAGTAATGTGAATGCAGGTCAGCATTTATCCTCAAAGTTGTCTAATATCAAACTGCCTGAAATAGAAATTTTTGAATCTAATGTAAAAAGCAAATGTCAAAGAAAACTGGTGTCAACAGAATGTACCCCTACAGATGCTGGTTCTTTAACTTCACCTGAAGCCAAAGTCAACATTAAATCACCAAAAGGATCTTCCCTGACCACAAATCCTGAAATACAGTATGAGGGCCCTCATATCCCTAAAGTAACAAAAGCAGTTTTTGTTTTGGTTAATTCCCAAACAGAAAGCTATGTTACCATAACTAGCAAAGCAAGTGCTGAGACTGTAGATAAGAAAATTAAAGTGCCAAAAATCATAAAGAAGCAAAGCTTTGAAAAGTCACATTCAAAGGGTAAAGGAACAAATTCTGGGGAGGAGGAGGAAAATGATGAAGAGTTAAAAACAGGAGAATTTAGGTTGCCAAAACCTGAGCTTTCTTCACTATTCTCAAAAAATGTGGGAGAAGAGGAGAAATTGGAGATGGGCATGGAACCTGAGAATAAGAATAGCACAGAAGTTAGCAAAGGCACTAAAGATAAATCAGGAAAAATATCATTTCCGGGTTTCAAGAAGAAATCTGTAAAAGGTGATGAGGAGAGTGAAAATGGCTGTGTAGTGTCCTCAAAAGCCAGGGTGGAAATGTTAAAAGAAAAGCAAGGCTCTGAGTCTCCAGTACCAAATATTTCAATTGGATCTGCCTCAGGAAAGAACAGAACACAAAAAGAGGTTGGATCCATAGAAGATATTAGAAGCAGTCAAGAGTTGGAAGAAAAAGAGGAGATATCTTGGTTTAAAATCCCCAAAGTCACTCTTAGGCCCCATTCCACTGGCATCCTGCAGATCACACCAGAGGGATCTCCAAAGGACAGCAAGTCATCTTTACAGTACTCCAGTGAAGAGATTTCTGGAGGTTTCTACAGGAGGATGCCAAATACTGAATTTTCTACTCAGGATGTTTCTCCAAAACACACAGTCACCACAACAAAAGAAGGGACTTTCACTGTGGTAACAGAATCAGCAAGTAGCAGCTCAAGTACACAATGGAATCAGTAAATTAGGGGTAAATCGAAGTATAGTGGAATATTTTTATATTGTTGTTGCTTTTTCGGTGCTATACAGAATGAATGTATTTACATAAATACAGTCACTATATAATGTAGCACACATTTTATTTCATATACTTGCACTGACCAGTCAATATTATTCTTTATGCAAATAATTACTTTCTTCAATTAGATTATTAGTACTACTTCTCATACCTGCAAGTCATGCATTAGATCGTATAAACACATAGGTGAAAATTAATCACAAGGTGAGTGGAATTTGAGGTAGAATTTTTTTTTATTGGAAACATAATAGTTTTTGAAGCTTCATATGTTCGTGTTAACTTTTTTTTTTTAATTATTATTATTATTGAAGCTGAACATGTGTTTCTTCCCTTATATAAGAGGAATATTGTTTTAATAAATAACACCTAAACTGTAGAAGAATGAACTGTATATATTTAAATATTTTTTAAATAAAAATTATTTTTAGTGCCATGAATTGATTTAACATGAAAATTAATAAAAAATTTAAAGACACATAATATAATATAATATAATATAATATAATATAATATAATATAATATAATATAATATAATATAATGACTTTTAGTAATATTTAAATGCATTAAAATGTGATGCAATGATGTGTACAATGATGTTGATGTGTCTGTGTGGGAATGGTTTGTGTTCTTGATTTTGGTCTTGATTGAGTGTGCATTGTGAAATTCTTTGGCGCATAATTTTTCATAATTTCAATCATGATCTGAGTATGAAATTAATATAAAATGCAGACCATTATTACTGTATAGTTTTTAGCATGTCCTTTACATTTCATTTTTAAAGCACAATTTCTCAGCTTGATGAAATATTAAATAAAATATTTTACCTGCTCTTTCATTACTCTGAATTTCTGCAGTCTTTACTGTTAGATAAGACAGTGCCTTTTGCTGTTCATGTAGTGTATATAGTATTATGCAAATAATAAACATTAATCATAAATAACATTATAAATAATGTCTAACTGGGTCCTTGTGGAATTGAAAATCAACATTTCTGAATTTGAATGAGGACTTAAGCTGTGGGTTTCTTTGTTTGTTTTTTTGTTTGTTTGTTTGTTTTTACATTATTTGTGGTTTAACAACTGGAATAAAGTAATAGCAATGCCATATGCATTTAATGTAAAATTAATAGTCTCAGTGCATATATACATATGCACATACAAAAAAAAAAACATTAATTGCACCACCCAGTGTAAAGCCCAAAGCTCACATACTGTATGCACTCCACTCTCCTGCTCAGTTGACTGTAAAAAAATTAAATACAAAAAAAGAAAGAAAGAAAATGAGCAAATGAGTTCCAAGTTTCTTTATCATTCCAGTGCCCTTTTTCATATATATATATATATATATATATATATATATATATATATATATATATATATATATATATATATATATATATATATGTTTTGTACAGTCATTATAATTTCTGCTCAGATATTCAGAAATAAAAGTGACTAGCTTAAAGCAACAATAGAATGGTTATTCTTTTAACCATAAGTCCAGACATAACAGAAGGGAAATTAGCATACAATTATAGGCAACAATAATATGGCTATTTAAAGGGAAAGTGTAACTGAATACTTTCAGTTCAAAATATGTATATTTTGTATTATATAACATATTATATTAATAACTTCAAGAAACTAAGTGAAAAGATAGTAAATGATAAATGTTTGTTTTTTAAATCCATATAAAAAAGAATCTTTGAATTTCTATAGTAGATAAAGGTAAAATATATGCGTATGCAAAATAATGCTAGGAAATTATAAAACTCCATGTGCATGTATGCAGACATGTCAAGAACTTCCATCAAAGTAATGTAGTAACATACTGTGTGATGCATTATTTGCAATAAACACCATGGATATAATAACTCTACACACGCCTTGTTAAAATTGCATGTATTTGTCATGTAAACAACGAAACCAAGATTCATCATTCACCTTTTTCTACCAATAAAATTAAAAATAAAAAAGGTAAAAAATAAATATAACCTTTTTAGGGAAAAAAGTGAAAAACTTATAATTACTTGGATACACAAGTGTGCTCATATTTATTTATATTTTTGAAGCACTTTTTGCTTGTAATACAGTGCTCATTCTTTTGGGGTTAGAGCATTTTAATAACAGTCTTTTATTTTCTCCTTCTTCTGGAAATCAGTTCAATTCAACAGACAGTTCAGTTGACATAATCAACATGTATACATGTATAAAATAGGAAGCATATCAATGTAAGACAGGAACAACTCCATACTGTATGTGGTTTTCAGGAAGTCATATTAGTACGAGCAAATGTTATTCAGGAAGGTATGTAAATGTACAACGGTATTCAGGGAGACAAAGGAATTCGCAAACGGTGAGGGACTTTATCTCTCTGTACATGGTTGGGAAGAGTTAACAGAGGAACAAAGAGAAAAAGGTGTTAACACAGGAACAAAGAAAGTGTTAACAAGCTAACAGAGAGCAGAGAGTGTTCACAGTAAACTTATCACATATCCTCCGTCAGTAAAAGGTTTTCCTTGTCTTACAATTGCCAATGAGCCAGCAAAGCTGACAGCATTCGGGCTTCCAGTTGCCGCTTATGTCTGATGCTGTCTGGCTTGCAGTTTACGCTGGAGCTCTGCACCTTCCTTTGGCTTTCACCCACCGGCTACTTTGCTGCAAATGCAAAATGTCTCTTAACAGTTGATTTTTTTAAAACGAGGCAATACGTTCTATGTAAATCAGACACAGCAGAGCACCAGAGCTTTCAATAAAAGCATATGTTTCAGTCCATCCACTTTGAAATGTTTGATGCTCCTCTGAATACTTTCTTTTCGCCATCTCCACAAACTAGCTAGGTAGATGCTTGACTCTGAGGGTGAGAGGTTACCATAGAAACGTAAGTGGTTTGCCATTGATTGGTGTCGTGACACAGCACTGCATACATTCACTAGCCGGAACAACTTGAAATATATTATTATAAACGGACTTTTCATTAACTTAGGTAGGCTGTACAACAAAGGAATAGTAATTGACTTTGCATTTTCTGTAGGAAACTGATCTCCAGTGATGTGCTTTTAACAATCATAAGTTGGTGAAGGGTGAGACACCTGGTGTGAACACATTTTTTCTTTTTCTTTTTTGTAAAATATTTCTATTTGTTTTCACTTGAATTTTGTTGTTTGCTATGTCACAATAAAGGTGGAAAAGATATCACATGATTTATCTTTATTTTTCAACATCACAGAAACCTGCCATTTTAACAGAGGTGTGTGTACTTTTTATATCCACTGAACATCTATCATACAGCCATGTTTATTTCCTACACACCACTGAGAGGCAACATTATCCCTGTAAGTGCCTGATGATGCTAAGCACAGAATTCCTGCAGCACACCTTTGAATAAGATGAGGAGGAGAGATCCCTTTGTAAAGTATTCAGTATTCAGTTCAAATCAATACATTTTTATCAACATGCAAGTGGGGACTCCAGAAGGTCTAATTATGGCATTTACAGTTCTACTTGTGACATATTAGTCAATTAAACTTGACACGTCAGCTGTTAAATAGAGACTCTGAAAACAGGATGAAAACTAGACTTAGCAGGTAAAACCTGCTAGACTTAGCAATAAAACCTCTGAAAACAATACCTTCTCTACTTTAAAGCCTGTATTTAAATGCAAATTATCTAACAAACAATGTGAAATGAACCTTATGCTGATAGAAAGTAGGTAATAACACTATAAACTAACACACGCAATTATAAAGCCCACACTAATGCAGCAACATTAGAAGACATCATGATTTGGGAAACAGGGGAACTGAACTCTCCGAATAACCGGAAACTGTAATGCGAACAGTTTCTTGTGCACATGCGAAAGGCTCTGCGATTTTTTATTTTTTTTGCACAGGTCACTTCAGGGGCTCCATAATATTCCATTATGTGAGGGAAAACTAAAATAATTTACAGTCATAACACCATGTCAAAATAAGAGAGTCTCAGGTAGCCTCAGAGAGCAAAAAATGTGGCTTATCATTGGTGTGTTGGCATGCCTGCTGCATGTGGTGCTGTGAACCAAGACTAATTAGTGTGATAAATTACTTGAGGTCAGTTAACAAAGTTCATATCCTCGAAGGACTTGGATTAAATTCCTTGGGACTGGAGTAGGGATGGCCGATTTACTTAAAACTATATCATGATTGTCACGATTCTCCCTTGAAGCAGCGTGCTCTAAGCGCGAATGCGCGAGCACCTGCTTTTCCGTTGACTGTAATGACATCTGGACACGTGGGTTTTGTTTATGTTTCTGTCATGTCTCCTCCCTGTTCTGTCATTGGCTGGGATTTCACGTGGGTCTGAATTGCTCTCAGCTGCTAGCGGTTTAGACGCTGATCATGTCCGCATATATACCGCGCGCCTCCCAGCACACAACGCGGAAGATTAATACTTTAGTCAGAGTCAGAGTCAGAGTCAGAGTCAGAGTCAGAGTCAGAGTCAGAGTCAGAGTCAGAGTCAGAGTCAGAGTCAGAGTCAGAGTCAGAGTCAGAGTCAGAGTCAGAGTCAGAGTCAGAGTCAGAGTCAGTTCGCGCTGGATTATCCGCTTCCAGTCCCTCGTCATAGTTCGTTTCTTGTTTTGTTTATCGACCTAGATTCCTGCCTTGCCCCGTGTATGCCTGTTTGCCAATCACCTGACCTCTTGCATGTTTGTGGATTACGTTTTGGATCACGTTTTGGATTTGTCTGCCTGTCTCTCTTTCTAATAAACAACTGTTCATCCAGCACTTGCATCCGTCCTATCTCTGCTCCGTCACGATTTGTGACAATGATATTTCATGATATAAATTCCAATATGAAAATAGTAACATTCAACACTATCTATATAGCACTATGTATATAGCACACAGTGGTCTGTGTTTTTGCTTGAGGTGGTGGCAAAAATTTGATGTGTTTTCCACCCTTTGTTGATATGGGTTTTTGACACACTTTACAAATCACAGCCGTTTGATTCACATCTGATCTTCTTTATCTGAACCACTTCTGTATTATGGCGGAAGCTCCTTTTGGGGGGATTAATTCATTTTCCTTGTCTAGGGTTTGAACTCTGCCCTCCGCCATGCTTGCTCTCGTTGTACATGTACGATGCCCATGCTGCGGCATGTAAACAAGTCATCAACTATATAGTCAGTATCACAGGATGACAAATTCTTATCATGGGGACCAATTGTACCAGTATATCATGGACAATATGATATGGCACAGACCTAGACTGGATTATCTTCAACAATCACTTATACAGCCTTGCCCTAAATGCAGCATAATGCCAATTGTGGCACAGGAAGTGTACCTTGCAGGCTATGGAAGAACTGTGGCCTATTCAGCAAGTTCTCTCTAACAATACAGGAGTGTAGCAGGGATTGAAGTGGGAAACCACAGGACCCATTAGAAAATGAAACTTGAGCTGCTCTGTAGTGCAATCAAAAGAAGAATGGCAGCTGACGGGGGGTTCAACTGCTCAGCCCTGTGGAGAGAAGAGAAGGAGTGCCCTTACTGTGTTACAACACAGACATGGGCCAATTGCAACATCTGTTAGCAGCAATGCAACTTCACCATGAAGTGCAGATCTTGGTGGAGCTTCCTCACAGAGACAGACCCTGATATACTTTCAGTTGCTGCATCTCATTTTCTAAGCTTGGGACCCACCCTGAGCTCTCATATGAGGTCGAGAGCACATGGAAATCACAACCTGGTATAAGAGCACACATAATGGCTACAATTGCAGATGTATAAACTATAAACCTAAAGTCAGTGCCACCCGTGAAGAGACAGATGACCTCTCTAGTGGTACAAGCAAACTAAAGACTATGCTGAAATCCAAGCTGAACACATTTAAAAAATAAAAGACCTGACACACTGGTTTGCAAAGCATATGATATCTTTGACAGTGTACATCAAACACCATGGTACATTTTGCCCTCAAGGAGACAATTACCACAACAGGAGATTCAATGGACACAGCAACATTATGAGCAGGTCCAAGCTATGGGAGCCATAACAACAAAGCGTGGGAAGTCATTGATCTATTTGCACACAATTGCACATTTACTGTAAATTCAGTTGATTGAATATGATTTAAAAAAGGCATGCACTTGTGTGCATGTGGTCCTCATGGTGCATGTCAGACCTATAAACAAGCTATGAAGTCCAAGAAACCAAAGCCAAAAGTTGTTCTGAAGTTTTGAATGTTCCTAGGTGCACAGTGGGCCATCACAGTGCAATAGAAGTTTGGAACGACCAAGACTCTTACTAAAGCTGGCCATCAAGCCAAACCCGTTAACCATGCTAGAAGGGCCATGGTCAGAGAGGTGACCAAGAACCAAGTAGTCACTCTAACAGAAATTAAGAAGTCTTCTCCTGGGCTTTATGGTATAGTGACTAGACGGAACTCACTCCTGAGTAAAAGGCATATGGCCGGCATTTAAAGGACTGTGAAAGCATGAGGAAAAAGATTATCTGGTCTGAGCAGACAAAACATTTTCTCTTTGGGCTGAACCCAAAGCACTTCATCTGGCAAAACCAAATACTGCTCATCAACTGTTAATGCCGTTCTTACAGGGAAGCATGATGGCAGCATCATGCTATGAGGTTGCTTCCCACTATTTGAGCCAAATACAGAGAGGTCCTTGAAGGAAACCTCCAGAGTGCACATGACCTCAGACTGGAGTGAAGGTTCTCGTTTCAGCATGACAATGACCCAAAGTATATAGCCAGGATGAGCTGGAGTGGCTTCAAGCCCGACCAAAGCCCAGACTTGAACTCCAAAGAAAATCTGTGGAGAGACTTGATGATGGAACTTCAGAGATGCTCCCCATCCAAAACTGATTGAGCTAGAGAGATGAGATGATACTTTCTAAAATTCACACACCAGACACTAGAGTACATCGTGCATATGTAAGTGCATAGTACATCATTTGGGGCACAACTTTAGTCTGTATTCTCCGATGCAAGTTTTTGGAACAGAAGTAACGCAGTGAGTAAATGTACCCCATGCCGTGCGTAGATCAACTAATCGATAATGAGATTCATTGACAACAATTTTCATAAGCGATTATTATCGATTTTACTGATTAGTTGTTGCAGCTCTAGAATTGTGATTATTTTGCCTTCTGGGAAACATGTAAATATGTAGCCTCTGAAGTGCAGTACTAAATGAAAAAAAATAAGAGCTTTAAACAAAATAATAACAATTTACAATGAGCATCCTGTTCAAAGGTTTACACCCTGTACCTTTTGTAATAAGGTACAGGATTGGAATTTTGTAATTCCAATCTGCTGCTGACCTTCTACCGCTCGTCCGTCGAGAGCCTGCTAACATACTGTATCACGGTGTGGTACGGTAGCTGCAGCGCAGCAGACAGGGAGAGGCTTCAGAGAGTAGTAAGAGCAGCACAGAAGATCATTGGCTGCCCTCTCCCCTCCCTGATGGATATTTACACTTCCCGTTGCCTCAGCAGAGGAAAAACCATCATTAAGGACAGTTCTCACCCTGGCTTTGATCTGTTCAATCTGTTGCCCTCAGGGAGACGTTACAGGTGCATCAAAACAAGGACTAGTAGATTTAAGAATAGTTTCTTCCCGAAAGCTATTACCATGATAAATAAACACATGTACTGAGTCCACAGCATATGTATATAGTGTCTCAAAACTGTGCATTTCATAGTACCTCCCCATCCACCCCAATATCTATCTTGCATATCTATCTTGCATATCTTGTATATCTTGTTTATTTATCTTGTTTATTTATCTGTGTATTATCTGTTTATTCTTCTTGTTTATTGAATGTACATGTTTGCATGGAACAAAAAGGAGTGGCACTTAATTTCATTGTACATATGTATAGTGACAATAAAAGGCATTCATTCATTCATTCATTCATTCATTCATAATACAGTATATAGGGCAAAAATATTAAGGGTCAGTTACTTAGCCCACTGCTCTCCTATGACCAAAGACAGAAATGGGTGCAGTCGAAGGAAATGCGTGTTTACATTTATGATTTATATTTCTGACTCCATTTAATTAATTATCTGACTCCAAAAGGTAATCTTCTAGTTAGTGCTCCAAGTATTATATCTCAGTGTTCTGATTATATTTAGTCTAAAACAGTTTCAAGCTAAGCCTTCATTATAAAATGATGTTCAGAGGCTTTTATATAGCCTATAATAAACAATTATTTTTGTTAGCTCAGAGGTTTATATCAACGTGCAAGCCTAGGCCTTTCCTATTTACTTGTCAGAGGTGTCATTTAAACTTGCAAGTATTAGTCTTTTATATTAACTTGTCAGAGGTCGATTTTAACGTCTAACATACAACAACTTTAGCTTAGGAAACTATTTCTAATAACAATATAAATACAGTCTTGCACTTTTAATGCGACATACTTTCTTACAGAAGAACCACTGAATATTTAATATATAATAGAAATGGCAAATTAATTTATGAAACAAACTCACAAATGGTTTACATAAAATAGAAACAAATTACAAGAATGCTGATCTGAGTCATTTGTGTAAATTCAGTTATTATTGTGTCTTGTGAACTATATGTAAACATCTGTTATTTGAAATAGCTCATTCAGGGCAGAACTAAATAAAAAACAAAATGCAATTTTTATGATCCCTCTTTTTTCAATTTATTAACATTTTGCAGATTCTGCAATGGGTATGTAAATTTATGAGCACAACTATATACACCAATCAGCCATAATGTTCAATTCACCTCCCTAATATTGTGTAGGTCCCCCTTGTGCCACCAAACCAGCTCTGACCCATCGAGGCATGGACTGCAGAAGACCTCTGAAGGTGTGCTGTGGTATCTGGCACCAAGATGTTAGCATCAGATCCTGTAAATTCTGTAAATAGCGAGCTGGGGCCTCCATGGATCAGACTTATTTTGCCCAGCACATCCCACAGATGCTCAATTGGACTGAGCTTTGGGGAATTTGGAGGCCAAGTCAACACCTTGAACTCTTTCCCCTTTTTCTCAAACCATTCCTGAACAGTTTTTGCAGTGTTGCAGGGCACACTATCCTGCTGAAAGAGGCCACTGCCATTGGGGAATAAAAAGAGGTTTACTCAGTCTGCAATAATGTTTAGGTAGGTGGTACGTGTCAAAGTAACATCCACACAAAAGTTTGAACCCAAGGTTTCAAAGCAGAGCATTTGCCAGAGCATCACACTTACTCTGCCAGCTTGCCTTCTTCCCATAGGGCATCCTGGTGCCATCTCTTCATCAGGTAAGCAACTCACACACACCTGGCTGTCCACATGATGAAAAAAAAAAACATGATTCTTCAGACCAGGCCACCTTATTCCATTACTCCATGGTCCAATTCTGAAGCTCACATGCCCATTGCAGGTGCTTTTGGAGGTGGACAGGAATCAGCATAGTCACTCGGACCGGTATGCGGTCACACAGCCGCATATGCAGCAAGCTGCGATGCACTGTGTGTTCTGACACAATTCTATCATGGTTAAAGACAGAAAGATCGTGTGATTATTCTGTCTTTAACCATGTCATGGTTGTTGGTACCAGATGGGCTGGTTTTAGTTTTTAAGAAACTGCTGATCTTCTGGGATGTTCACACACAACAGTATCTACAGTATACACAGAATGGCGCAAAAAAACAAACAAAAAAACATCCTGTGAGCACAGGGTCTGAAACACCTTCTTGATGAGAGACACTTCTTGAAACACCTTCTTGATGAGAGAGATCAGAGGAGAATGACCAGACTGGTCTGAGCTGAAACACCTTCTTGATGAGAGAGATCAGAGGAGAATGACCAGACTGGTCTGAGCTGACAAGAAGACTATAATAGCTTAAATAAGCACTCTGGTGCACAGTTGTGGTGAGCAGTAAAGCATGGCAGGTTCCACTCCTGTAAACCAAGAACAAGAATCGGAAGCTATCATGGGCAGAGACTCACTGAAACAGGAAAGTTGAAGACTGGAAAAAGACAACATGATTTTTTTTTTTTAAAAGAAATCCTCAACTGTCCAGTTTGGGTGAGACTGTGCCTGTCATAGCCTCAGACTCCTGTTCTTGGCTGAACCCAAGTGGAACCCAATGTGGTCTTCTGCATTTGTAGCCCATCCACCTCAAGGTTCTATGTTTTGTACATGCAGAAAGATGCTTTTCTGCTCACCGGGGTTGTAAAGAGTGATTATACACTATGAGTTACTATATCCTTCCTGGCAGCTCAAACCAATCTGGCCATTTTCCTCTGACCTCTCTTATCCACAAGGCATTTCCATCCACAGAACTGCTGCTCACTCAATGTTTTTTCCCCACACCTTTCTGTGTGGGGAAATTCCCAGGAAATCAGCAGTTTATGAAATACTCAAACCAGCCCTTCTGGTACCAACATTCATGCCATAGTCAAAGTCACAGAGATCACACTTTTTCCTCAATCTGATGTTTGATGTGAACATTAGCTGAAGCTCTTGACCTGTATCTGTATAATTTTATGCATTGTGCTGCTGCCACATGATTGGTTCATTAGCTAACTGCATAAATGTGAAGGTGAGTGTACATACAGTGTATACAGTATATATATATATATATATATATATATATATATATATATATACACACACACACATACATACATACATACATATCAGGATGTTAAATACGTGAGAGGTATTTTTTGTAAAAAAAAAAAAATTTAAAAACCTGAAACTAGGCTACTGACCATCATGTTGGCGATTAACATCGGTGCATATTATTGGTTCCTATATAATCACATAGGGTTTATATAATACGGATTCACCACCAGTGGGCCCTCACATGGTGGATATTTGAATATACTCTGCGCGTGCGCGCGCGCGCGCGTGTGTGTGTGTGTGTGCGTGTGTGTGTGTGTTGCAGTAGGATAGCTTTGTGTCTCCTTATCAGAGAGGGGGCGATACTGCGCTACAGACAGCCGCTATAGAGACTCAAGGGCTCTTACTACCGAGACCTGATGGTGGTTTGACAGTGTTGCTTGATCAAGACGTGATTATACACGATTATGCTTTTGGACATGTGCCTTTTAATATGTCATCGTTTAAATACTAGGACGTGTCGAATAATAAGATGTAGATCAGACAGAGTAGACGTCCGTCCATCGCGCCCGGCAATCTGAATCATCACAGGGATTCGTGACACGGATTCTGCTGGAGGAAAAAAAATATATATCTATAAATATATATTATATATGGCCACGGCATCGAGGTAAGACATCGAAATCCGTAAATAAATCGATTATTTGTGTTGATTTTCATATTGAGCTCAGGGTGCCTAGGTTTGATTTATGCTGATGCGCATATCTGGGAAATCTTTCATCACCTATTGTATCCTGATGCAGCATCCTCTCTCATCATCATGTGGCATCGTGTGTGTGAGACACGGAATAGTAATCCATTGTCTGAATTGCACATTGAAGCCAGTTTCATTTCTATTATTATTTACAACGTTATTTATTGGAGTTTACATGTCAAAACCCCAAAAGCAAAAACTATGTCGCATAATAGGCGTTATCCTATTATTATTTCTGTGTATGGGAGGAAAATTAGGTCTAGGTTAAGCAGCAAAATCCCCAGTGAATTAACGGTTACAGTTTCATTTAACTCATTTCGAAAGCTATTTCAATGGATGAATGAGAATGCAACATATTCATGTTCAATATATCTTTAAATGAACTGTTATGATGCTGAGTTAACACACCTGCCATTTTAATGAACTTGAGATAAAATACACAGTGTTGAATTAATACTTATTAGCCTATATTAAATAAAGTAATATGCTATTAAATAAAATCTTACCGTGTTGGATTCCATTAAGCTAAATTGAATTAAATCCTTCAGTGTTTAAAAGTTTGGGGATTCAAAGTCTGGAAATCTTTTGAATTAACATCTGTAGTGTTGAATTAACCAGAGCACTATTTTCATGCCAGAGCAAGCTTAATTTGGTGGTCAAGTTCAGTGTTACCTGTCCCTTTACATGAAGTTGTGGGTTGTATGGGCAAGGGTTAACCCATGCAAGTCCCCAAATGGTCCAACTTGGGTTTTCTGTGGACATCCCACACTTTGGCATGCCCACATGAATCCCACGTAGGACCACTGTAGGTTGCCCATATCTGGCTTTTGTTGTGGAGCCAATGTCGTGCCGCTATGCAAATCCTCCATGGGGGTTTTCCCCGATGTGGGCTGCCCAAGATGGGCTAATGTGAATGCCTATATTCTGCCCTCACTGGCCTTATATATGTCAGCATGTTTATTGGATACTATTTTGGTTTGGTGCACATATTTTATTTTTTTGCTTTTTATGCGATTTCTATTTTGTCCTGTGCTGTTGTGGGTGGATTGACGCAAAAACTGACATGGCATTCTAAAATCAGTGGATCTAATGAGATTTACAAACTTATTTTCATGTGTTCTCACCTGTTAAAGGGACCCTTTAATCACAAATGCAGACATAAGACTTCCATCCATCCATCTTCTATACCACTTATCCTTCTTCAGGGTCACGGGGGAACCTGGAGATTATCCCAGGGAGCACCAGGCACAAGGCAGGGTACACCCTGGACAGGGTGCCACTCCATCACAGGGCACAATCACATACACATTCACACACCATGAACACTTTGGACATGCCAATCAGCCTACCATGCACGTCTTTGGACTGGGGGAGGAAACCCCTGCAGCACGGGGAGAACATGCAAACTCCGCACACACAGGGGCATGGTGGGAATCGAACCCTCAACCCTGGAGGTGTGAGGCAAACGTGCTAACCACTAAGCCATATTGCACCCTGACATAAGACGTTATTTTCCTAATTTCAAGCACATTTCACAACAACGCAGTCTTGTAGATGTTCACTATTTATATCACTTTGTTTTAACATAAATAGGCTACTTTACACAAATACTATAATACTAACTAGAACAAACAGCTGTCACTGCTAAAGACCAGTTCACACCTGAAGCTTTTATGGTGTATCTTTTAGTCATGCACAAGCTTTTGTTTTAACCAGTCTTTAAATCCAGCTGTGAAACACACCATCAAAGCATGCACGCGTAAAAATAACCAGTTTATTTACATAATATTCAGATCAAATTTATACAGTGTACATTTACATATATAAACCTGTAAAAGTATGAAATTCTTTCCAGATATTTAACTTTTTTTTTTAAAAATCTTTCACAAAACATTTTTTTTGTCTATTGAACATGTTTGCTTGTATTGAGATCACATATAATTAGTATGCAGACACCCATGAGCTTTAAGTACCATTGATAAAAACATAAATGTAGAGTTTGCCATTTCCATATTTTGCAAACAATTCCTTACATATAATGTTAGACTACAGAGTATAACATGAATATTGTATAGGGTTTCTTACAGCGGAAAACTGTTTTGAACTCTGGACATTTAGATTAAAACCTCCTGTGTGTACTACACCAATTAAATATCTACATAAAATCTAGTGACAGAGACAGACTCAGAGACAAGTCATTTCAATTTCTCGACATACAGTGCATCCGGAAAGTATTCACAGCGCTTCACTTTTTCCACATTGTGTTATGTTACAGCGTTATTCCAAAATGGATTAAATTCATTATTTTCCTCAAAATTCTACAAACAATACCCCATAATGACAATGTGAAAGACGTTTGTTTGAAATATTTGCAAATTTATTAAAAATAAAAAACAAAAAATGCAGATAAGTAATAAGTATTCACAGCCTTTGCTCAATACTTTGTTGAAGCACCTTTGGCACCAATTACAGCCTCAAGTCTTTTTGAGTATGATGCTACAAGCTTGGCACACCTATTTTTGGGCAGTTTCTCCCATTCTTCTTTGCAGGACTTCTCAAGCTCCATCAGGTTGGATGGGGAGTGTCGGTGCACAGCCATTTTCAGATCACTCCAGAGATGTTAAATAGGGTTCAAGTCTGGTCTCTGGCTGGGCCACTCAAGGACATTCACAGAGTTGTCCTGTAGCCACTCCTTTGTTATCTTGGCTGTGTGCTTAGGGTCATTGTCCTGTTGGAAGATGAACCTCCGTCCCAGTCTGAGGTCCAGAGCGCTCTGGAGCAGGTTTTCATCAAGGATGTCTCTGTACATTCATCTTTCCCTCAATCCTGACTAGTCTCCCAGTTCCTGCCGCTGAAAAACATCCCCACACCACCATGATTCACTGTAGGGGTGGTATTGGCCAGGTGATGAGTGGTGCCTGGTTTCCTCCAGACATGACGCTTGCCTTTCAGGCCAAAGAGTTCAATCTTTGTCTTGGTCTTGATGTGAGAGTGAGCACCTTCAGGTGCCTTTTGGCAAACTCCAGGCAGGCTGTCATGTGCCTTTTACTGAGGAGTGGCTTCCTACATACAGGCCTGATTGGTGGAATGCTGCAGAGAGATGGTTGTTCTTCTGGAAGGTTCTCCTCTCACCACAGAGACACGCTGGAGCTCTGTCAGAGTGACCATCGGGTTTTTGGTCACCTCCCTGACTAAGGCCCTTCTCCCCTGATCGCTCAGTTTGGCCGTGCGGCCAGCTCTAGGAAGAGTCCTGGTGGTTCCAAACTTCGTCCATTTACGGATGATGGAGGCCACTATGCTCATTGGGACCGTCAATGCTGCAAAAATGTTCCTGTACCCTTCCCCAGATCTGTGCCTCGATACAATCCTGTCTCGGAGGTCTACAGACAATTCCTTGGACTTCATGGCTTGGTTTGTGCTCCGACATGCATTGTTAACTGTGGGACCTTATATAGACAGGTGTGTGCCTTTCGAAATCATGTCCTATCAACTGAATTTACCACAGGTGGACTCCAATCAAGTTGTAGAAACATCTCAAGGATGATCAGTGGAAACAGGATGCACCTGAGCTCAATTTTGAGTGTCACGGCAAAGGCTGTGAATACTTATGTACGTGTGCTTTTTTTGTTTTTTATTTTTAATAAATTTGCAAAGATTTCAAACAAACTTCTTTCACGTTGTCATTATGGGGTATTGTATGTAGAATTTTGAGGAAAATAATGAATTTAATCCATTTTGGAATAAGGCTGTAACATGAAAAATGTGGAAAGCGAAGCGCTGTGAATACTTTCCGGATGCACGGTAGATATAAAAATATCTATGCTAAGTGAAATATAATTGTATCTTATTACAGAAATGCCAGTTTGCTGCAATGAATGCTCATTAGAGAACCTGATTTGATTGGATACCTTACCATACTTCTTAATACTATATTCATTAAAAAGCCAAAATTTATTTGCACCACTCTGTGCCATGTTACCACCTGCGCTTATCGTCAGAAAGATTCCAAAAATATACAATTATATGCCATATTTTTGTGTGCGCCACATTACAAAAAACCCTTAGTGCCCATCTGCACTTATATAAACATTGTAGGTAGTCTAAGTGCATGTTGCACTTTACACATTGCAAGTGCAATGTTGTATGTGTAAATTCTTGCTTTCTGAACCTGGATCTTTGGATTTTTGCTTTTTACATTTTTTTTTGTTTCATCCAATTTCGTTTTATTAAAATTTCAGATCAAAATATTTTTCAGGAGGGTCTTAAATAATATAAACATCTCAAACACTCAGTTCATTATTCATTTTGATGTTGATTTTACAATACATGTCATTTTGTATTAATAATCTTTAATAATTGAACAATATAAAAATCAATTTAACACAGTAAGAGATCATTTAACAGTGTGTGTGTGTGTGTGTGTGTGTGTGTGTGTGTGTGTGTGTGTTTTTTAAACACTTTTTTAAAATTAAACAATTTAATGAAAAACTAGGTGTTAATTCAACATTGCAGAAAAAAAGCTGAGGAATTTGTCAGGCATTTAAGATATAGATGTTTGTGGTGCTAAATAAACGCAAAACTAAATAAACAGTAAAACTGCAATTACTGACAATAAATTATTATAATTATGAATGAACATTTGATTGGGCATGTCAGAAGTTTTCCTTTTTTTTCTTCCACAGCATTTAACCGACCCCTCAGAACAATAACAACCAGAATGCTACAGCACAACAACAACAATAACTACCCTTGCCTGGACGTGGCTCATAGAGAGCTGCTCCATGGTTGCAGGCGAAATGGTACTACGTTCAGCAGTGCCCTTGGATTTGGTGCAATCCCACTAATTAAAGGTCTTAGGGCTTGGGCAGTAAGTGGAGGATATTCAAGAAGTAAGAGAAAAGCTGCAGCTGCTTCTCAAGCATCTGACACAGCTCATGAGAGCAGAATTGGGACCAACCATAGGAAGACACATTCATTTCATACACCTGGGGTCAGGCAAGGAGGACTTGGCGCCCTAGTGACTGTGGCCACATTGAAGGACTCAGATGGAGGCAGGCAAACCCAGACTCGATGCCTCTTTCTCAAAGCCGAAGGATGTAATTACCTCTGTGCTATGGGGACCAGAGTGGATGGAAGAAAATCTGGAAAAGGGAGTCAGGGTGTGGGAATTTGTGATGGCAAACCTGTCAGAAAGTGGAGAAAGTCTAGCAAGAGACCTAAATCCATGGAGAACATCTCAGTAGTCGAGAATAAAGAGCGGGAGGCCTCTACAAAACTGGAGCTTTTGGACAAATGTTCCATAACACAGTGCCTACAGGCAAAAAGTGCCCTGACAGCGATTAACAATGATGAAGATCATCTAAGATTCATAAGGTCAGAGTTTTCTACTCTGCATGAGTTGTGTGAACCAGCCATGTGCAGCCTCTCTACCAAATATGATTCTAGTACAGAAGTGAAGGAAGACACAACACTAACCTCTTGCCCTAAACTCAGTGGTTGTGAGATTTTTGTGGGACAAGACACACCCATTTCTACCAGTGACTGTACCGATAAGACCACAGAAATCAGTAAACATGAAAGTGATCTTACAGCTGATGTGAATCTGAATTATGTTTTGAAATCCAAGGAAATTGCTATGCCAAACTCTGAAGAGCATTGTCCAGGATCTAGAGTAGTTATGCATAACAAAAATGGAATCTCATCCACCATTAGCCATAGCCACTGCAACACCACAGACACCATTAAATATGACATTGAAATTTTAGCAGATAGAAATCTGAATAAATCCAATGAATTTGCTTTGGTGAAATTTAAACAGCATGGTCTACAGTCTGAAGTACTTTCAGAGGACACCAGTAAGACAAATGGAACTTCGTTAACCATTAGTCACAGCCACTTTGAGGAGACTATCATAACCCCTGCATCCAGCATCCATTCAGATGATACTTTATTAACGATTATGCAAGTGGAACAGGAGATAAAGAAGAGAACAGTTGACAGTTCCTTTAATCATGATATGGAGAAGATTGTCCATTTTGGTGAAATGAAGAAAGACATGGATAGTGCCTCCAATCAGTATGTGGGTCACTTAAGTGAACAAGCAGAGGAGCACTGGAGGTCACCTGCGTGTTCTTCTCATCATAAGGAGGAAATAATCATGGAAGAAAATATTACATTTGAGGATGGAAAAAAATTAAACTCCACAAATGAGACTTTTGAAGAGCTTGCTAATTCTTTATCACAAGGTTCTGGCTCTTTCAATGTTGCTAATGCTATTACATCCCTGCCTAATCCGGCCCCCACCACAAACACAGCTGCCCTCAGATCCATAAGTAGGCAGCAACAGGAGGGGACCAAGGGTAGGAGATTAGCACTAAAACCAGCATTGGAGCTGTTAGAAAAGCAGGAGAGAGACCAGGAAGTGGACAAAGTGGCTGACGATGGGCCTGATGTGGTGGATGAGGAAGATGGGGATGAGTTTGGAGTCTTTATGAAGGCAGGAGATGAGCAGGTCTGGAATGAAGGATTCAACAAACTCAAAAAAGTGCCTTGTGAGAAGCATGCTGGCATTGGTGAGTGAGTATAACAAATTTATTGTAGGCTAGCTCCTGTAGTGTTCATTACTTGGTCTGTCTGATACAATTGTTCTGTCCCACTGCTTTAGGTTGTCTTTAATATTTTATAGCAATGCATTTGTAAGCTGTCCATACCAATGATAATCAGTATAAACAACAGTGACCTTAAATAAGACTGTATGCTAATAATTTGTGGTTAGCATAATTATTTAATACATTTAGTGGGAAAAAGTAAAATAGTTTAATAACATTTTAAATATTATTATCCTGAACTGACAAAGCTTTGAGTCACAATAAGACTAAATACTCCAAATGCTAAATGTAAATCAGTGAGAGAGGTTAAGACATGAATCTGGACTGCCCTTGATGCCTACAGGCTCCCTCACTTCTCATAATTTCACTGGGAATGCATATCTATCTATCTATCTATCTATCTATCTATCTATCTATCTATCTCTCTCTCTCTCGCTCCCTCCCTCACACACACACACACACACACACACACACACACACACACACACACACACAAAACCACATACACTCCATGTGATCACTCACTCAATATCAATATGTGATCAATACCATGTGATCACACTCAATACTCAGAGACTGGACTTCAGTGCTCAGAATCTGGACTGACACACACACACACACACACACACACACACACACACACGCACACACACTGAACTGAACACCATCCCACTCCCATTGTAATATTTGCACATTTCTGAATTGACTCTATTGCATTTTTGCTGCTACTGTACTTATAAAAATATTGTATTTAATTTCTTGTCTTTAATTGAACTTGAAAACTTGAACCTGTTAGCCTTATACTGGGTGCAGCTCAAAAGAGTCAGGGGGAAATCTTGCCTTCAGTGATATTTTTAATCAACTTTTGACATCTAACTTACTTAAACATGCAAAAGAAAAAAAATCAGGAGAGCTGACCGATAATACTGTTGGTATTCTAACCACTGATATTGCTGACTGTTGCATATATAAATGTGTTATTTTAGTAATGTTATTTTGGAGCTATAATGGATTTGGATGGATTCTAGTCTTCACTTAAGTGCATGATAAAAAGAATGAGTTCATGGTTTTTACAGTGTGTCTACAGATAAAGCAAATATGTCTGTTGTTACTTTTTGGGTGAAGTGGCCTATTTATTTTGAAGTGGGGTGATATAAATAGTAAGCATACACAAAGCTGGTTTGTAAGAAATGGGACAAGACTTTTTCAAGGTTTCGAGACTCAGTAACAATCACATTTTTTAAAACCAGAATTAAAAGTTTGATTATCCCGCTTTTGCTGTGCAAACTGCACAAGCAGACTGCATCAGCACAATCCGTTATTTTATGACTATTTAAATAGCAACAGAGAGCAAATGTAAAAAATTGCCTTGCAGCCAACCAAAATAGTAGCACACCAGTGTTTTAACCAGCAAATTATGCTTGCATTGGCAAAAGATAGAGCCCAGTATGTCATACAATGACAAAAACCACATAAGCAAGTGTTCAAGATACCTCAAGGAACTACTTAGTAAAGAGTGTAATGATTTAGGCATACAGTTTGCACAATGCTAAAGTGGCAGCTATAAGTTTCCATGGGTTTCCATAGGCCTCATGGGTCTTGTGCGAAATTAAAGTAGCAAAGTTCAGACAGCAATTGTCCTGGCTAATTGACATTTAAGGTAAGAGGACTGTATTTGGTTGTTTGTTTGTTAGTTTGTTTTAGGCTACTACTGCTACTTTAGTCTGATCCAGATATGGCAGGTGGTATGTACAGGCAGTAAACAAAAGTAGGCTGATTTGTTCAGTTTCGAAATAAGGTCATTAAAGTAGATCAGTTATTAAAATTGGGCCACTGGCAAAAAAAAAAAAATTCAGTCTTTATAATATTGGATATCAACACACATCAGAATAGCATAATAACAAGCATTAAGCTGTTTGCTTACACAGGAATATAACACAGAAATATAGCACAAAAGAGGTTTATTTTTATTTTAAACCTTTACAACAACATTAACACTCCCTTTGGACAATCCAGTTTTAATAGATGTTGTGTTTTACTTAAGGTCTTAAAGCAAGTGAAATTTTATTTAGAAATTTGCACACACCTGTGTTTATTTCAACAGACATTAGAAACTCCTCTGTTTCAAATAAACCCCCATCCTGGACCTCTGACTGGACCAGAGGCCTGTCAATCAAGCAATCAGAGGATACATGGACTGCCTTCAAGCAGGAAGTTGTCAGTAGAGAAACAGAGGAGTGCTGGTTTTCGACTGCTGTGGAAAAAATGCACCTCACACACTCATCTCTTGTTACTGTGGTATGTGTGAATCTGTTGAACTACTTGCCATATACAGTCATGGGGAAAAAGAAAGCACACCCTCCTTTAATTTTACCCTAGCAGTAACATTAAAACCACCTGCCTAATATTGTGTAGGTCCTCCTTGTGTCACCAAAACAGCTCTGACCTGTGAGGCATGGACTCCACAAGACCTCTGAAGGTGTGCTGTGGTATCTGGCACCAAGACGTTAGCAGCAGATCCTTGAAGTCCTGTAAGTTGCAAGGTGGGGCCTCCATCGATAGGTTTGTTTTTCAATCACATCCCACAGATGCTCAATTGGATTGAGATCTGGAGAATTTGGAGGTCAAGTCAATGTGATTCATCTTCCATTGCTCCATGGGCTAGTTCTGAGGCTCACATGCCCAATGTAGGTGCTTTTGGCAGTGGACAGGGGTCAGTATGGGCACTCTGACCGGTCTGCGGCTATGCAGCCCCAGACGCAACAAGCTTTGATGCACTTTGTGTTCTGAAAAATTAATCTGATCATTAAGAGAGTAATTAGCAGCCATGTGTTACTAATGAAATGCACAAGATTAGTTAATCATCAAGAAGTGTGACTACCTCTATAAAAATGGAACTTCTGGCAGTTTGGTGTCCTGGACCACTCAGGTGTGTGTCTATATCATGCCAAGAAAGGACATCAGCCATGACAGAAACAGTTGTTGCTGCTGCTCATCAATTTGGGAAGGGTTATAAGGCCATCTCCAAACAATTGAAAATTCACCATTCTACAGTGAGAAGGATTGTTTACAAATGGAGAGCTTCAAGACATTTGTCAATCTTCCCAGGAGTGGGCATCCCAGCAAATTCTGTCCAAGGTCAGACCATTTAATGCTCTGAGATATGAAGAAAAACCAAGCACTACATCATGTGACCTACAGGCCTCTGTAAGCACATAAAATATTTCATAGTTCATAACTGCACAATTAGAAAAAGACTGAACAAGTATGGCTTTCAGGGAAGGGTGGCCGGGGAAAAAGTTAATATGGCAGCATGATTTGCATGCAAAATTGCAGCTGAACAAAACACAAAAGTACAGTATCCTTTGGACTGATGAGACCAAGGTGGAGATGTTTCGTCATCATGCACAAATGCTCTCAAACATCAATGAAAGTTATTGTTGCTAAAGGTGGGTTAACATGTTTATAGGGTGAATTATACTGAATTTTAGGGTGTACTGATTTCTAACCTGGTTTGTGGATGCTGGTGTATTTATTTATTTATTGGGGGGGGTTACTACGTATTGATATCTGTTGTCTTCTGAGGTTATTTGTTTATAGAGGTTGGTAAAGACCACACAATTGTTATTTAGGCCCTGATAAATAAAAACACAGAACTGAAGGTGGGTGTACTTTCTTTTTCCCATGACTATATTTATTTCAAATGATAACACACGTATACACATACCATAGAGGCTTGGTCTCAAAAATAAAAAATCACCCACTATTCAATAGGCACCTATATACATGACTATTTAGTATTTTTCAGTATTTAATCATTCTGTTGGTCTTTTATTGATGAATGACACACACATTTATTAATAATTATGAAACTAATTATTAATGGCTGTGGTTTGTGTGTGTGTGTGTATGCAGCCAAATGTGTTTTTAGAGGCCTTTCCCAATCTAAAACCCTCCTGTGGAGATTCTGACTGCATTCCCACATTGACAGAGCTACTGCAAGGATCTGCAGCAGAAAACAGACCTGAAAAAAATGGGTACGTCTGAGTAAATTTGATTATTTTAGGTTTGATTGGCATAGAATTTTATAATATGGAGTATTTGAGTATTGCAAACATCAGCTAAAGCTTAGTCTTTGATTGTGTCTGTAGTATTCACTACTTATTATATTCAAGCTCTTTAGATTTTACAAGAATACAACTGAATCCTTTATATCCATCTTCTCTTTGTTTGAATAATGATTAATATAAACAGTGCTTTTAGAAACCCAGCTCCAAACAACCTTCTTGCCCGCTGACATTACCAACAACCTTACGATCAAAATCATTTGAACATCATATTAAAAAAATAACTAAACTGTAACTAAAATATGATTGGATTTGAGAAACTGACCTGAGCATATATAATATTATTCACTCATTCATTCATATTCAGTAACTGCTTTATCCTGTTCAGGATCATCGTGGCTCTGGAGCCTATCCTGGGAACACTGGGTGTATGTTGTGCTATTGTGGCTTTTGTCAGTTATTCTAGAGTGACATTGTTAATGCCCTCTTGTGGCAAGTCATAATATTGCAGTTTTGCATCATGTTACTAGTACAGTATAGCGAGTATATACACAATAAATTCTCTTGGAAAATTATTACTGGGAAAAAAAATCTGGTTAAACAACAGGAAATCAGCTCAGATTCCACTCCTGTCAGCCAAAAACAGGAATTGAAGACTGTCGCTTCAAAAAAAATTATAAAATGCACTGTTTCACGCTGAATAAAGTGTGATTCAGCGATGTCTCTGTCTGATAGTTACACATTGCCTCTCTGTTACTGAATGCCATTAATTATTTAATCTTTAAGTAGGCAGAGTCTATTGGACAGCCTTCAGGATCTGGACCGCATGATTGGTGTGAAATACAAGGTGGCAGAGTCTCTGTCCCGAAAGCTTCTCCTGCAGTCACTGAACCTGAGGACCCTGAACCCTGTAAGTTTAGTTGTTGTTTATTTTTAGCACAGTGGAAAAAACACTCCACACACAATCTTTCCAATTACATATTTTAACGAAATACTTGTACTAAAACTTATACTAAAATTATCACTACAATGGTACACGTAGCTTTGGAGATATTTGTGTTTTGGTCTGAAAGCATGAAGTTGTCATATGGAGATTTATGCTATAATTGTGATTTCATCCTTCAGGAGCATGCAGGCGGCCGTAAACAAAACATGGCAAGGTTTTCACCGAACCTTCCCACGTCCAACCAGCAGTTAGCAGCTAATGCTAAAAGAAGACTCTCTTATGACATCAACAGAAACATCATGTCATAGTTTCTCCCAACTTTAAATCACTCTATTCTTCAACAGCTGGAGAAAGAATAACTTCAGATGAAAACAAGCAGATTTTTTCCCCCTTAAGCCTGTGCCCTCTGTTCCCGCTGCAGTCACACGGAAGATTAGTTGTTGTATATTTATCTCTGTTAGTATTTTTGTCCATTTCCCAACAATCTATTTAAAATCAAAACACATCACATGCATCCTGATGTTGCTAAAAGACATTCCTGGGTCAACAAGGATCAGCTTGATCATATGACATTACCACATTTACCTGAGACTAATTAACTATATAGTGAACTTTGCTACTGGTTTTGATTACACAATAAAAGCATTTACCTAATGTTAGCTTGCTAGTACTTAACATCAGATATCTAATGCTGGGGAGGGAGCACTGATGTTAGTTAGGCCAACTACTTAGCTGGTTAACTTATCGAACGTTGCCAGACTAATATTATTTCTTTCATTCATTCATTCATTCATTCATTCATTCATTCATTCATCTATATCCGGTGTCATGGTGGATTTGGAGCCGATCCCAAGAACACTGGGCACTGGGTAAGAATCCATCACCGGACACCTTGCACACACATTCAAACATTCATTCACACCTATGGGCAATTTAGCATATCCAATCCACCTACCAGCATGTTTTTGGAAGGTGGGAGGAAACTGGAAAACCCAGAGGAAAACCATGTGGACACAGGAAGAACAGAAACTCTACACAAACAGTAACAAATGCTGTATTATGTCATTACATTATGCCTGGACAATTGAAAGCACAGGTTAGGGATAATTTCACATATTACTCCCTTATTGACCCAGGGATTCATTTTCTCATTTAGCAGATACGTTTATCTGTAGTAAATTGCAAGCATAGATATAGAAGAAGAACAAGAGCAACAATAACAACAACAATAAGAACAATAATTATTAATTATTAATTATTTAATATTTAATATTATTAATAATTATTAAATAATTTTTAAGGGCTCAGTAGCATCACTCTGAACTTAGCTTTCAAGTAATCAATAAGGAACCTTAACCTATTATTACTCCCAGTGTGGACAATAAGGATATTTGGACATTAAAATTATATAACATTGAGCTGAAACAAAATTTACTAGTCCTGTGCCAAAACGTGATCCATACTGTTACACTTTACATTTTCTTCTTTGTAATGACGTTTCAATTGTTCTGGTTCTTGTCTCTCAAATTACATTTGTTTCAGATTAAATGTTTGTTGTCCAAATTATCATCCTAGCTCACTGTTCAATGAAATGAATGATGAATATTTGGATTTTTTTTCAGACCATTAAAATCTAACTGCTTTTATTTTCTTTATTTTTCATTTGAAACAGACAATTACAATGTGCCATTTTTACCAAATGTGAAATTCTGAAGAATAAAAACTATTTTCTCAGTTTGATGATCATGTACTCCTGTCAACATGTTAATAATAATGATGATGATAATAAAAAAAAGTAATCATTGGATTTGAGCTTGTTTCTGCAAATGGCTGATTGTGGTTGCAAAGACACATAACGCTATGGTTATTTATCACATACTGATTTTTCCCAGTAAAGTGTTACAGAGTTAAAGGAACAGTTGGTCCTGAAATGTCTGCTTGGTGTTTCAAGCTTGCTTATTTAATTTTACACGATCATGTCAAAAGACATATTTTACAGCTCAGTAATTTGTATATAAACAGGTTCATAAAATAACAGAAAAAGTCAATATTTATTAATTTATCTTCAGTAGCCAGTTTATCGTGGTCAGGGTTGGTGTGAATGTGGAGCTTGTGTGCAGTGGGAATAGACCCTGGATAGGATGTGAGTCCATTATAGGGCACCATGCACACATTCATTCACACCTTGCAGGCAATTTAGCATAGCCAATCCAGATTCACCTCAAACCTGTGGGAGTAAACCTACATGGACATGGTGACAATGTGTAAAACTCCACACAGACATTAACAGCTCAGGATCAAACTGTGGACCCTGGAGCTGGGAGCCAACAACGCTACCCACTGCACCACTGTGCCACTCAGAAGTCCATATTAAATATTGTAAATCAAATCAAATCTAATAATTATTTTTCAAATAACTTCTAACATAAATTAAGTTACACCTGCTATAGGGGGCTAATTCTACGGCACTGGACTCACACTGTTTTCTTTTTCATGAATCATTTGCTTTTTTTATGTGGTTCAATCTGTCAGATTATGTACATGTGTATTAGCTTTTGCTTTACAGTCATATGAAAAAATAATTACACCGCATGTAAATTATATATATATATATATATATATATATATATATATATATATATATATATATATATAAAATGATATAAAGATGATCAAATGTTTGCTAGTCCAAATGTGTAATATATATATATATATATATATATATATATATAAAACACATTTGGACTAGCAAACATTTGATCATCTTTGAAACTGTGACTATTAGTAAAGTTCACAAGGAAAATTTGCTTTTTCAATCATATATTCAACAGAAATATCAATAGATGTCATTCTTCTGCGGAAAAGGTAAGTACACCCTTGGCCTTAGAAGGCAGTATTGCCCCCTTTAGCGGAAATAATATCTTGTAGGTGTTTTGCATTATTGTCCACCAGTCTCTGACATCGGCTTGCTAGAATTTTTGACCACTCTTCCATGCAATATGTTAGAGTTTTCTTGCATGTGCTGCCTGTTTCAAATCCCCCTACAAGATTTTAATGGGATTCTTCTTTTTGAGCCATTCATTGGTGGATTTGCTACTTTCGGTTTAACTTCACTTTTCAAACAGATGGCCACACATTATCTTTAAGAACTCTTTGAAGCACATATGATGCAGAATTCATATTTGAAGCAATTAAGGCAAGCTGTCCGGTCCCTGAGGCAGCAAAGCAACCCCAAACTTTAACATTTCCACCACCGTGCTTCACAGTTGGTATGAGGTACTTCTCCTGAAAAGCTGTCTTTGGTCAGCACCAAACATGTCTGCTGTTACTGTGGCCAAACAACTATCTTTGATTCGTCCTTCCAGAGCACATTATTCCTAATGTATCCTAAGTACTGGTCTTTGCCTATATGCTCATTGGCAAACTGTTGTCTTGGTCTAATGTTCTATTTAGACAGCAAAGGCTTTTTCCTGGCACGTCTCCCATGCAAGTCAAATTTGTGCAATATCTTTCTGATTGCAGAAGCATGCACTGTGACACCAACAGTTACAAAACCTTCTAGCAGATCCTGTGATTAAATTTGGGGGTTCTTGGAGACTTCTTTTTGCATCAGATGATCTGCTCTTGGGCTGAATTTGCTGGGACAGCCAGTCCTGGACAAAGTGGCCATTGTTTAAAATCTGTGCCACTTGTAAATGATTTTCCTTACAGTGGAATGATGTATTTCAAATAATTTGGAGCTCTTTTTAAATCCCTTGCCAGACTCATAGGAATCCACAACCTTTTTTTAATGAAAGCCTTACAGAACTCTTTAGATCTTGGCATGATGACACCACACACCTCAATAGCAAAGGAAACACCAGACACTAGATATGAGAGGGGTATAAATAAGACAGGTTCCACCTGCACTTCTTAAGCAGGTTCTCATCACCAACACCAATTCTTGAACACCTGATTCTAATTTTATGGATTTAATTTTAAGGTGTGATAAATATAGGGGTATACTTACTTTTTCCATGTGACTGATCTGATTTTTGTGCTAATTTAAACTGTGATAATTGCTGTCACGAATCGGGAATGGAGGCGGAAGCAATTGCAGTTAAGAGCTTTTATTCAGAAGGCAGCAGGCAGACAAATCCAAAACATGAAACAGGCAATGGGTCGCGCACTCGGCAAACAGACATATACTGGGCTAGGCAGGAATTGAAAATCAAGGTCACAGAAAACGAGGTCAAAAGCACAGAACTGGGGGCGGAAACCACCAGTATGAACAAAGGGAACTAAACTAACATAATACTCCACAAGGTGTACAGGGAAGCGACCGGTATATATCCCAAACATAATCAGCGTTAAGTGCTGGCAGCTGAAAACAATGAAGACACCCTCGAACAACAACCAATGACAGAACAGACAGGAGACAGAACAGAAACAAAACAAACGCACGTGTCCATAATAAACACTGTCTCCGTTATCAACATACGATGAGCATGCGCTCGCTGAGCACTCACGAATCTTGCTCGTGCACGTGCGCACCCTCCGGCACTCAAGGCGTGTGGCAGGCTGCAGCTCTGACTAAAGGGGAGATCGTGAAATTTACAATGTATGTTTTACAAAATTTCAGTTTTATGTGTCATTTGATAAGAGTGTATCAACCTCATTAATAAGCACTGTTTTAAAGAGGATCAAATGTTTGCTTTTGCAAGTATGTCAAAAAAATCCAACAATTTCCATCAGGTATACCTATTTTTTCACCTGACTGTATAATATATACCTGTATTCTGTGCCTTTGCTCCAACCATCCCTTCTGCAGTGGTGTGGCAGATCTTTGCCATGAATGTCCTGTTACAGCCCACTAGCTTTGGGATGGGAAGTGTGTGTGTGTGTGTGTGTGTGTGTGTGTGTGTGTGTGTGTGTGTGTGTGTGTGTGTGTGTGTGTGTGTGTGTGTGTTTGTGTGTGTGTGTGTGTGTGTGTGTGTGTGTGTGTGTGTGTGTGTGTGTGTGCCATATTTTGTGTGCAGGTCCGGACTCCCGCCCAGAGTTTTCAGCCTGCCCTAGCCTGCCTTGCTGACATCATGACATCACGACATCACTGAGCGGCGGCCATATCTGAAGAGGAAGAAGATATATTCTATATTCCTATTTTATTATTATTATTATTATTTATTTAATTTTTTTATAACTATTATTATTATATTTTTATTTTTTTCCTGCCAATCTATTGCCCACACTCCAGTCCAGTAAGTGGTGGTAATGCATCTTTAGTGGTTTGCCAACCGCCATTAAAAACAAAAAGAAATAAAGAAATATTCTTTATTCAAAATTCTATATTCTATATTCACAACTCTATATTCTGACTGCTGTTCTGGGCTTTGGACTGTGATTTTGGTTGTTCCTGTATCTGGTTGTGTATACTCTTCACCAGTGTATACACATTTGCTTGGTTCACTGGCGGTAGGGGTGTGGCTGCCATTTCTTTTGGGAGATGGTCCTTTTGTCTCTGTTTTTGGCTTAGGGAGTTAGGAAAGTATTTGTATTTTCTTTGTTATTTGCTTTTTAGGTAAGCTAGCTAGCTAACAATAGAATCCTTTTGTTTATTATTTTGGCTTTGGCCCACCTTGAAGTTATGCCTGGTTCAGTTCTTTGTAGAGTTGTATGTATGTAATTCTGTGTTTTACAATATACCACAATTTTTTATTTTAACAGCCTTGTTGTGTTTTTATTCCTGGCTCCCTCATTTTTAAAGGTCAAATTCCATTGACTCCCGAGCTGGTTACTCTGTGCGGCCTAACGTAGACTGGGCCGTAACAGTCCCTAGACTAACAAGCTCATTGTGGACTTGAGGTGCTCACATTTCTATTAACGGTGATTGCTTACCTGTGGACATTGCTCAGCTCTTGAATGTTTCTATCTCTCTTGGTCTCTGAACACCAGCAGTATCTAAAATGACTCAGCATTGTATGTTCTTTCTGAGGAGACTATAGAATCCTGTACTCTGGAATTAATTTTACATCTTCTCTTGCTGTACTATAGAAAGTGTAGCATTACTGGGTGCATCACGGTATGGATTGGTAGCTGTACTGCTCAAGATCTCATGCTTCTATAGAACATCAACATTGACTTTACCTTCCTACAAATCCACATTTTTGTCATCAGAAGACAGATGATTCCCTAGCCTCTATCAGTCATCTTACACTCCATCTCACACATTTATCCCCCTGCTTCTGATGCGTCATCCCAGCTAACAGGTTCTTAATACCTTTGTTTTTTAAATATTAAATCTGTGATGTTTTCTGGATGTACTGAGCAGATTTTAAGTAATGTTTGTATCATAAATGTTCCTTCAGTGTTACTACAACATTTTAACTAATGTTAATACCAATGCTTTCATAATGTTCCATAAAGTTTTTGACTAACTGGGAATTAAGGTGTTGGGCTGCTAGAACAGCTTCACTGTTATGAACAAGTATGAAAGGCTTGTCCCCCGCACAGAGAGTTGGCTGTGGACAGAGAGGAGGCAGGTCGAACGGTCAGGTAATGATTCTCACCTGTGTGTAATGAGTGAAAGTTAATTTGTTTGTCTTTCTTTTTGCTTTCAGTTGCCTCCCATAGAAGCCACAGTGAGAGTGAGAGAGAGCAAACCAACCAGCACAGAGCCGTGTGTGTTTGTGCATATGTGTATGTGCTTATAAAATAAAACAGCTGGAAAGCAAAAGTAAAAGATAAAGAATAAAGCACCTTTTGAGTTCCTCCAAGCCTGCCTCCAGCTTCCTCATTCCCTACCATAACCTGGGAACTGTTACAACCACACACAACATCCTCATTTGTTCGTTAAATACACAGACGCAGAAGTATAAACCAGGCCTAAGGGGACAAGTGGGCCCTTGCTGTAGGGGTAAAGCACCTACTCACCCACATCTCTGTAGACCAGGGCCTGTGGTTTCACAAATTAAATCACTTCATTCTCATAACGAGGCATTTACGCACTGCAATCATATTATAATATATCTCTATGTAGTTGTGGACAGACTGTTCTTGTTGACAATTAGATCATGTCCTGCATTGACATTTTCATTCTCCTGAAAAATCCTTCTGTCTTGTTTTCCCTTACATATCACACTAACGCATGAACATCAAAGTCATTGAATGTGCACTTTCAACAAGCTTCTCACTCTATTTATGAATTTCCTTCCCATACATCTAAATACAGATGTAACTCTAGTCACTGTTCCTACTGAAACACTCAACAGCCTTTGTGACTTAAGCTCCCTCTCTTATTTTTGCTCCATTCTATTTACACTATTTTCATGTTCTTGTTTGCATCATCATTGTGAGTTGTGTTTCTTGTGAAAAGGACCCTTGCATCCAATTTATGAAATTCTGATCTCCATAATCCATGATAACACTGACTCGTTCTGATTAACCTCTAAAGCCTCCTAACCATGACAGTGCATAAACCTCAGACAAACATGTGATCATGCACTTACTTCCTCCTGTGAAATTCTGGGGAAAAAAACATGTAAGGTGGTCTAGGGATGAGCTAATAACAAACCTCTAGATCACAGTGACATCATCGGAAAGACATAGAGCTCCAGTTGCTACTGCAACAAAAGAAGCAGAGATAGACAGATAGATAGATAGATAGATAGATAGATAGATAGATAGATAGATAGGGCAAGAATAAGGAAATCCTTCAAAACTCAAAAGTGTCTCTGCAAAATGGAGAAAGGTTTAAGGAGTTTCAGGTTTAAGCTGGCAGTCAGTGGAAAACCCTCTTCAGTTGTTCTGTTTTAAGGCCTGGACTTAGAGATGGGATTTGTATAAAAATAATAATTATAAAAAGCTAACTTTATACACTGTACAATCTCCCAGTGTTGAATTAAGACAGACAGTATAACAACTACAACATTATTATTATTATTATTATTATTATTATTATTAGTAGTAGTAGTAGTAGTAGTAGTAGTAGTAGTAGTAGTAAGAAGAAGAAGAAGAAGAAAAAGTAGAAAAATTACAAAATCCTGACAGGAAAAAAAAAAATTGGGGTTAGCACATTCGCCTCACACCTTGGGGGTTCAATTCCTGCCACGACCCTGTGTGTGGGGTTTGCATCTTCTCCCTGTGCTGCGGGGGTTTCCTCCCCCAGCCCAAAGACATGCGTGGTAGGCTGATTGGCATGTCCAGAGTGTCCGTAGTGTGTGAATCGGTGTGTGAATGTGTATGTGATTGTGCCCTGCAATGGATTGGCACCCTGTCAAGGGTGTACTCCAGAGCAAATCCTGTCTGTGATGAAGGCTAAAACTGTCAGTTCCTCCTGCTGAAAAAACATACAAACAAAAAAGCAATAGAAACCCTCATAGAATATGTAATGGTTTTAATGGTTATAATGGGAATTGTATTGGTTTTAATGGAAACTCTAATAGACCCTCTGGGTCTTTACTGGTAATTTGTTGCCTTCTATTGGTGGTATGTTATGTCCACTTGATACCATTAAGCACCAATAATGGTTTTAATGGTTAGTTGATGGTTTGTAGTGGTATTTGTAGAGGAAACCATTAGAATTACTGTGATAGTTTATTTTGTTTGTTTTCAGCAGTGCGAGTCTATTCAATCCAGTGAATGTTAATTCAACACTGAGAGGTTATTCTCTTAAAATTTTGAGAAAAGGGGTGAACTCCTGTGAAAACACACTTTAAATATGTTAAAATGTAGTATTTTCCTATATATATATATTTTTAAACAAATACTATGATAGTTCGACAGTGTGATAATAAACATAAGAGTGAAGATCGTTCTGCTGTGGTGAACTTTTAAACCTTGCTGTGGCATTAAGATTCACTTTACTGATTCGAGTTAAGTGAATCAGAATGGGTGGTTTTGAATCGTTGATTTTCTTGAATCGTTGAAGCAGATTTTTTTTTTTTTTGTTTGTTTTGTTTTTATCACACAAGAATTATACGCCAAGGATGGACATTTTTAAATGTGGAGTTACACATAAAAATAAAATAAAATAAAAATCTTATTGTGAGCCGATTCGCTCTGAGTCACTTTTAAAAAAATAGACAACAACACGATACTCTCCAATCTGGCAACCCTGTTGCTAAGTTTCACAACAAGGCGAGAGATCAGAAGTTTGCGTGTGCGTGTACAAAGAAGAAGAAGAAAAAGAAGCGGAAGAAGTAGACGTAGACGTAGACGTAGAAGTAAGAGGCTGGATACGCTTTGTGTGTATCATCTGAGCGTCATATTGCCAAGATGTCCACTTCGTCCAGGTCGTGTTTTGTGGTGCTGGCTCTGGTGTGTATATATGTGGTGTACCTGGTGCTCGGAGCTTTGGTGTTTTCGGCACTGGAGAAGCCGCTGGAGGAGAAAGTTCAGGCCGAGCTGAATCTTCTCAAACAGCAGCTTATCAGTAATATGAGCTGCATTAACATATCCACACTTGAGCAACTCTTAGAGGTACTCATAAACGCTAACAAATACGGAGTGTCACTAATGCAAAACTCCTCCGAGAACTCCAACTGGGACCTGGCGTCTGCTTTGTTCTTCTCCAACACTTTGGTCACCACCATCGGTGAGTCAGATTCAGGTTCAACTTCCTCATCAGGTTAACGTACAAATGACATAAAAAAGTGTGAATGTGTTCGTATAAACCCATAAACACCACTCGAACAAGGCTTTAAAGGAAAAATACACAAAACAGTACACAGATTTGGGCGAAAAGACATGTTTTTGGTGTCTGAAGATTTTTTTTTTTGGCTAGAATTAGAAGCAGAAACAGACTGGTACTTAGCTAGCTTAATAAATCCAGATGTGTTGTAAAAACCTAACGGTGTCCTTGAAATGTATTTATATGCATAGCCTATACAATTTCAGCCTGGTCTGAATTTTCTCCTCCAGCAGTTTTTCCATATGTAGTGATTTAACAATAGACTTTAAAGCAGTTAGATCCCAGAGGAGCAAGCCAGAATCGGCAATGGCAAGGAACAACTCCCTGAGAGAATGAGAACCCATGCTCTTCTGAGTGACACCAAATAGTGGAATTATAGAAATCATTACTCTTAACTGTATACTATAATGTCAAATACTGTGTTGAATGGATGTTCAGTATGAGCAGCATACTTTTTGCCTTTCTTTATGATTGCAGTGCCAATTCTTTAACTCAAGTCTACAGTATTCAGGTGAGATTATCTACTGAAACAAGGGTGAGGTTTGGGCATGAATGATCTAGTTTTTGAGAGAGAGAAGTCCAAATCTTTAGAGTATACATGAGGGACTTTCCACAACAAAGCAGACACAGAACGGATCTGAACTGTTTCTTACCAGCGTACCACAGACTGCACCTGGTATTGCCACTGCCTTTACATTGCACATTTGCTCTGTACCGTGTCAGAAACTACAAAATTAAGCCTGAGATACTAAACAAGGTGGTTTCAGGCAAGTCTGTGGTATAGTCATGCAGTTTGCACGATGCTCAAAAGTTATTAGCTTCTTTTTGCTCTGGTAGCTTTTGAGCAAAAAACCCCACCACAACCTGAAGGCAAAATAGCATTAGAAAGGCAAGCCACATTTGAATGTTAACAGTGCTTATTATTCACATGTGTTTGAGATCTACCAGCAACTTCCGTTTGGGCTGCGTTAGGAGTGTTTAGTTAGCAGCCTTCATTGTTTGTGTGTGTATGTGTGTGTGTGTGTGTGTGTGTGTGTACACTTTTGTGTGTTTAAGTGCTCTTGTCAGATTGAGTAAGCTTTAGGTGGAGTTCAGTGTAATTATGTTTTCATTCCGATCTCACTTCTTCTCTTTTGTTTACTCCACATTAAGTCACACTTTCCGAAATGTACACAGAACTTAGAATACAATCACTGTACAAACAATTAAACAAAGGCTTTTTCTCTTAGTAATTTTAAAAGTTGAAAACAGCCTGAAACTTATAAAACATACATAATTAACCTACATAATTAAATACTTTCAGGGATATTAACTGAAATGAGAAAACTTAGCTAAAGTGTGAAAATGGTCAATGCAGCTCTTTTGCTGCATTGATCTAAGGGCCTGTTTACAGCTGGTCACTTCATGCGTTTTATCTGATCGGATAGCTATCTGATTTGTTAAAACGGTTCCGTTTACACTTGGCCACATAACACGTTTTAGCTAAATGGATATGAATCCGATCTTTGTTCTATTTGGGTTTGCGAATGCAGTCGAAAAGAAAACGAAAATGCTTGCTACAACGCTTACACAAGAAAAGGCAGTGTTTTCGCTGTCGGCAGTATTAAACTTTGAAACCCAGTGAGATACCTGGATGAAAGCTCAGAGTCAACGCTGGTGGGAAAATATAGTGCTGGCTTCTTTTACAGAACAAGACTGGCTAGGCCCAGCTGGACCTTCAATTATCTTTGTGTCAGCCTGCAAAGTAATTTATGAGGAGGCACACTCATCTCTGTCAGGCTATTCCGGTCCGTACTTCCGTTTGGGAGGAGAAAAGCGCTGATGTATGTTGTTTCTACAACCAGATGCATTTAGACTTGTCCAGTTTTGTCTGGAATGCGTCCCAGACCATCTCCTGATGTGGTTTGAGCGATCTGAATTATATCCATCTCAAATACTTTTGGTAAGGCATTTACACCCTGGTCTTTTCACAGTCGGATAGCTGTCTGACCAGAGAACGCATGAAGTGACCAGGTGTAAAGTGGCCCTAAGACAGTAATCCAAACATTTCACAGGAAAATATAAGCTCGGAAAAAACATCAGAAGTCGCTACAGCATTCTGGGAAACCGCCACAAATGATAAAAATCAGGTTTTGACTTCAAACTGTATTTTTATGTCAGTAGTATAATTTCACCAAAACTATGGGGAACTGATTTTATATAGGCTGCTTTCTAACCTTGCCTTACCTGCAAATCATGTTTGGTAAGGAACCACCGATAACAAACATTAGTAAATGCAATCAGTCTGCCAAAAGATGTGTAAAACCTTGTTCAAGGTTTTGAATAGTTACATGCGGCGGCCGTGGCTCAGATGGTAGAGTGGGTTGTCCACTAATCGTAGGGTTGGCGTATTGATTCCCGGCCCGCATGACTCCACATACCAAAGTATTCTTGGGCAAGACACTGAACGACAAGTTTCTCCCAATGGCAAGTTACCACCTTGCATGGCAGCTCTACTACCATTGGTGTGTGAGTGTGTGTGTGTGTGTGTGTGAATGGGTGAATGAGACAGTGTAAAGCGCTTTGGATAAAAGCGCTATATAAGTGCGCCATTTACCATTTACATGCCACAGCAAAATAAGCACGAGTCTAATAAATTCAGTTTGTAATCAGATAACAGCTGCCACAATATCCGCAATTCACCTGAGCCAACAACCTCCAGAAGACATTAATGACAAGAAATGTAATCAACAGAAAAGAGTTGACTGAATAAATCAGTGATTACTTTTTCCCCCGATGCTGCGTGAAGAAAGAGATGTGAAGAGGCTTGTTTAAATGCCACAAGTGACTTTTACCTTTGATGATGAGACAGAGACTGATGTGGATGATACTGATAATCAAAGATCATTTTCCATTATAAACTTGAATTCTTTAACATTTTGGATTAACTTCTTTTTTTTTTTTCTCTCTCCATACATGGGTTAGGTTATTAAGGTAGGCCTTTCTGTGAACTAGGAATGTAGTTTTTAAAATGAGACCTTTTCAATTGAGGGGGTAGCCAGGTTTGAAAATGCTAAAACGCTACTTTTGGTTGAGATGCATAAAAAACAAGTTCAGGAAGCCTGTAGTTTTCAGAACTATATAGTACAAAATGAATTTCTTGTTGAGGGTAAACAAGTAGCTGCATTTGTGCCTTTTCTGCTGTCTGGTGACATTCTTTAAAATTCCTACATCAAACCTTTATTTAAAAAAACTTAATTACATCATAAAATAAAACATGTTTAGAACACTAACATTTGATAAAGAATAGCTGATGCCTATCTCTCACATGATGTTTTCATTTTTGGTTTCTCTGTTTGTTCTCTTTGTTCTTTCTGATTGTGGTACATTTGTAGAATTCTCTCTCATTTAAATCTTTGGAAAAGATAAACTAAACAAAGCTTGTTTTATGGAAGCCTCGTGCATAGAAATGTTCTCCCTTCAGCTACCCCTTTTCCAGCTCCCAGTAAAATCTACCTTCAACTAATCATGCCTGGGGGCCAAAAGTCATGTATAGTCAACAGGAAGTAACTATTCCCGAAGCAACCCATAGCAGCTGCAAGGCCTGAACCTGTAAGGATTTTAAAAATGTATTCAAAATGTGTAATATTCTAGATATTTATAATGTTATTAGTTCATTTTATAAACTATTTTTAAAAAACCCTATTGATTGGTGCATTTGGGTCTCAATTTCCATGAGAATTGTCTTTATTGAACATTAAATTGTTAATATAGTTAGCTCCAGAATTATTGGCACTCTTTGTAAATAAATAGGTTAATAGGTTTAAAAAAAAAAGGTTGTGGAACAAAATTTTTTATTTATTTTTTTTTAATTGTAGTTTGCTTAGTCGTGCACTGAATATATACTGGTGCTTGAAAATCTGTGAGCCCGTTTGGAACTTACCTTTTCCATGTGACTGATCTGTTTTTTGTAAATTTAAATTGTGAAAATTACTACAAAATGTACATTTTTATGTGTTGATATATGATATGTGTTGACAGTGTATCAACCTTTTTAATAGGCACTGTTTCAGATATGTCTGAAAAATGAACAATTTCCACGAGGTGTACCTATTTTTTTTCGAGATATATATTATATTAGTATTGTGCAAAAGTTTTAGGTACATGCAAAGAAATGCTGTAGAGCAAAGATTACTTCATAATAATGAAATTAAGTGTTTTTACATTTAAAAAAATACCATAAAGAGTAGTCAACTGTAGTACATGAAACAGTCAATATTTGGTATGACATTATGTTTTTTTATGTGAAAAGTGTCTCTTATGTAATATGCTGCTTTCTTTAATGACTTACAAACATTTTTCTGTAACATTTAATTTTGTGCTGGAAAACGAATGTTTGGGAATCTGAAATGTTTTTTGTACTGACTCAATGTAGAAGTCATAAAATAATAAATCTATAACAAAGTTTGGACTAAAAAAAGTAGGGTGCCTAAGACCTTTGCACAGTACTGTGCGTGTGTGTGTGTGTGTGTGTGTGTGTGTGTGTGTGTGTGTGTATATGTGTGTGTATATGTGTGTGTGTATGTGTTTGTGTATGTATGTATTTTTTTTCTTGTGTGTTTCGTCTAGGTTATGGCCACACCACTCCACTGTCTGATGTGGGGAAAGCGTTCTCTATTGTGTATGCCTTATTCGGTGTCCCCTTCACTATGCTTGTGCTGACGGCATGTGTGCAGCGCCTCATGGTGCCGTTGAACTTACGGCTGGTGGCGTTGTGGCGTCGGCGGTTCGGCTGGCATCCTCACACTGCCAGGACCATACACTTTGTCCTCCTGCTCCTTCTGGTTGTTGTGGTGTTCTTTTTGGTGCCAGCTACTGTTTTCAGCACCATTGAGGACTCATGGACCTTTCTGGAGGCTTTTTATTTCTGCTTCATCTCCCTTTGCACCATTGGGTTAGGCGACTTTGTCCCAGGCGAGCAGCCCAATCAGAAACTCCGACCACTCTACAAGATCTCTGTTATGGGTAAGTGAATTATTGCAATGATACTCACTATGGCAGTATGCCATACTGTGCTTTGGTCTCCTCTATATATAGTTTCATCATATGGAGTTCTTATTACTGCATCTTAGGGGCAGAGATAAGGGCTGGCCATGGTCACCCTGAAATATCATTGGCCACCCAGCACATTGTTGTTTAATTAGCCCACTTTATACATTTGTTTTTTTTAAAAAAAATTATATTCCAACATTCTAAACAAAAAGATATGCCAAAGTTCATCTGATTTTGCTGAGCTTCACCTCAAAAAATGTAAAAGCTCCTAACCCTAAATGATTAATAAGGACCTGAAAGCTAATTTTGAACCATTTTATTCAAACCAATGCAGTATGTATTCTGCTTCTGCAAATTTCATTGTCATGCTTTAATAATCGGTGTTGTTTTTAAAACTGGTCTGGGGAAGTAGCAGTGGACTACCCACAAGCCACATACAGTGTGCAGTCTGATGATCACTATGCGATCTGACACACTCACACAGTTCTGACCAGGTAGTAAAGAGAGTTTCTGTAGCTATTAGTTATAATTCAGTTATACAGCGGGATATACAGTGTTCTCCAGAATTATTCGCACCCATCATAAAAATAATTGTTTCTCCAATCAAACAATAAGAGAATCTACTCATCTTTATCCTTTGCAATGACTGTATATAAGGGTGGACGTCATATCAGGGATGAAAATGTGAAGCCAAAATGTTGAAGTGAATGAGGAGCAAAATTTGCATTTGAGTTGCATCTCTACAAATTATTTTCAGGAACAGTGTTCTGTCATTTTAAAAGCTCCTGCAATATTTTTCTGACCTTCATCTCCAATATTTTTCTGTACAATAAATGCACATTATACAAGTTATTTGATAAACAAAAGGGCAGTTTGGCAGTTTTTTGTTTTGTATATGCCATTGTTAAATGACTGCTCTTTAGTACCAAAAAGAATCTTCTAACATTTGAAACAGTTTTGCTAGGGGGTTTAAAATCAGGCAATGTCTATTGTATGCTGTTACATTAGCTAACTGGTTTTATATAGGTTTTTTCTATAGGTAGTTTGTTCTGGATGCAATGAAAGTTTGCTACTTTATCAGCTCATAGAGCCAACTGTTGTCTGTGAGCAAACCCCAAAACTTTCATTTACAGTTTCAACTGGAGATTAACCTATTTTTAATGAATAAAAGTAAACCTGCTTTAGAGCAGGGATTGAAAAAGATTCAGACCTTACATTGCACTACATTGTCTCACACTTCACTGCTGAGAAATTAGTGTGTGTGTGTGTGTGTGTGTGTGTGTGTGTGTGTGTGAGTGTGTGAGAGAGAGAGAGAGAGAGAGAGAGAGAGAGAGAGAGAGAGAGAGAGAGAGAGACAGAGACAGAGAGACAGACAGAGACAGAGACACACACACAGTCAGTCAGAGACATGTGGTTTTGTTTCTTTGTTTCTCTTTTTCACCATCTATGTGAAAAATGATGCTCTGTCTTGAAGTAGCCAAGCCATAATTGCATTTCTCGAAGACTTTGTGGAAAAAAAATGTCAGCAAAAATGTGTACAGTATTACTACAGCTATATATATTTTTATTTATTTATTTAAATACAGAGTCCTGTAAGGTTATAGATTTGCATATGCTCTTGAGCTTCCTGGACACACATTGCCTCAAGGCCATTTATTTACATTTTGTAAACATTTTTTATGGCCTAATGCTATATTTTGTGAATAATTGGTACAAATATAGCTTTTGTCATTACGTAAGTGCACCATTTACATTGATATCTGTGATACTAGAAAAGTACACAGTGGGAGAATATCCAGGTTATTTTGTCATATTCCTCAGCCCTAATACAACTGTAACATTATCAAATGTTAAATATTATGTAGGAATATTTTGGACTCAGCTAAATGGATTATCTTATGTATATGTTAATGGAATGTACTGTATGTATATGTATATGCTAACGTGTGTGTATATGTTAACGTCAGCATTCCAATTTATCCCAAAGGTGTTCGGTAGGGTTGAGATCAGGGCTCTGTATTCTTCCACACTAACTTTGGTAATGCCCCTATGCACAAACTGAGGTCCATAAAGACATGCTTTATCATGCTGGAACATGTCAGCAAATGGAAATTGTAATGCGTCAGCATAGAGAGACATCCTGTACAGTTTGGAGCTTTAAATTTAATTGCAGCAGTTTGGGGGAAGAGCCACATATGGTTGTGATGGTCAGGTGTCCACAAACTGTTGGCTGCATAGTGTATAAATAAGTGACATGTACTTGATTTATTCATGTTCCTTTGTATGACCTTTCACTTTGATTCCCATGAGTTGGGGGTTTAATAAACACATAATAATCACTGTAATCACAGAAATGCACATTGTGCAGATAAAATTTGATCCTTTTTTTTTTTGGTCAGGATTTGTTTTGGAGGACTTTTGATGAAAGACACTTTTTTTTTTTTTTTTTTCTCTCTCTCTCATTCACACACACACAGATGAATATTAAAGTCAACCAAATTAAAGATCTTTGTTGAGCATGGAACTGTGTTAAAGTAGGCATAGTAAAATGTAATTTGGAACACAGCTGGTCAGATGTTTAGCCATGGATAAACAGTATATTGTATTGCAACCTAATGAAAGAAAATGAAGTTTTCTTTCTTCTTTGGGGTTTTTTGTACTTGATTAATGTCACAAGCTGAGGCTTTCTCACTGATGTGTGACATTCTGGGTTTTTTAGGCAAGGAGATGTTCATGTGACCTCGGCGAGGCCACAAACTCATGTGACCTTTAAACCTATTTGAACTGTGGTGTTAAATTAACAGTATACCTTCTTGGGTGTGTGCAATGTCTTGTGTGTGAGGTTATTTTGGTGGGGTGCAGTTCCTCTTGCTCTGCTTTTTATTCTCATTAGCTGCTTCCTAATTTTATGCAACATTGAACTAGTGTGAAAACATGTAGGTCATGTACAGTATTTGTCTGTTTGTGTGTAGCTGCATATTAGCTGCAGTGTAGCTGCATATAACACAAAATGTGATTATAGCTAACAAAATACCATGTAATGGTTAGAGTTGATTGTACAGTAACATAACTGCTACTTGTATATTTACAAAGTGAGCGTGTAATACTAATGCTTATAACCAGGTCTTAATTCATATAAATACAAATATTTAAATTTTTTATGCATAAATGCAAACACTTATTCACATCAGGGCCTCACCTGATATTTTAACATTACTTAAGGAGTATTATCAGATAACTGGTAATATTTGTCACAAGTTTAAATGATCAGTAATTAAAACTGTAGTTCTAGTTATATGCTTTCTGTAATACGAGTGTTAATTTCTCAAACTCAGACAGCATAAAGTGCTGGCAGTAAAATGTCAACAACAAATCATCCAGCATACAGTCTTGCAGTTTGTTTTGAGCGGTTTTAGACATACGCATTGTTCATCTGCGTTTGATACAGCAGGTATGCTTCCTGAAATCACTGAGGTGCTCACTGAACAACTGGTATCATTAACCAGAGTTGCCAGGTTTCAGCAAAATGTCCCGACCAACTACATCTCAAAAACCAACCAAAAGGCCACTGGAGAAGGGAGACACATTTTTCATCAATTTTCTCAGCCTTTGCATAGGAAACAAGGTCAAGGTGGTGCACATGCATTTCTGATGTACAGACATTATTCACTCCATAATCCCCATTTCTCTCTCCCAAACATATATATCGTCAAATAGAAATCGTTCTTTACATTAGAGACTCTTTTAGCACATACAGTTTGCCTTCATTTGCAGAAATATATGTAATTCCAATGACTTTCTATAAAACATTTATGGCATTTGGCAGACGCCCTTATCCAGAGCGACTTACATCTATCTCATTTATACAACTGAGCAATTGAGGGTTAAGGGCCTTGTCCAAGGGCCCAACACTGGTAGCTTGGCAGTGATCAGTAACCCAGAGTCTTTAACCACTGAGCCACCACTGCCCCAAAACAAGATCCTAGGACCACCAATATATTAAATTTGGCAAAACTGAGACCCTGGAAGCCCTGTCATTGACTGCTCTGTCTTCTGCTTCTGTTTTTTTTTTTTTTTTTCTTTCTCCCCCCCCCATTTAAAACCATGTTTTATTTATGTATTTAATTATATAGATAAACAATTATTTATTAACAGTTTATTGAAAGATCTATCTATATATAATATAATCTAATATAATATAATATAAAATTTTAATTTTCATTGCTCCTCGCGGTTCCAGTGAGGCCCTGCCCCCTTTACGTCATCACGCTGCGCCAGAAAGAAGCACTCTTGGTGCCAAAGACTGGAAAGCGTATCATTACACCCTTTTGCTGCACAGCTGTGCACCGGGGCGTATCCGTGCAGTTTCGGAGAATAAAAGCAGAACCTGCACTTACAGCTAATAGCAATTTTCAATGGTCGTATTTCAAATGGTGCAGTTTTCTCTATATAGGTGTGCATTTCATAGGGAATGAAATAATGGCTTCCAAGCCACATGTTGATCAGTATATATTCAGCGAGAAGGCATTTGTGATGCAACCAGAACACAACACACAACACAACAACCTGTCTTCTGCTTCTCCTCTGAACATGGGGCAGCATGATTCATAGCAATAGGCTTCTGTTAGTGCTTGTTGCAGTTTCCATTTTTTGATCACTAGGTGCAATAATAACTCTATGAAGCTAAATGGGGTAGTGAGCACACTTTACAGGTAGACACTTGGTCTTCATGACAGCAGGACTGATCTAATCTACCATATTAGCTGTGACACTTTCCAAAGTCAGCGATATTTATTGTGCAAGCATACTGTTGGACATGTCGATATAATATTAACACAGGTGTAACCTGTTTAACATATTTAGTGTGAGCTCTCAAAAATTAAATACTAGTGCTAATTTAGATTGGTAAAAGAAAGGGGAGTGAATGCCTATCAGTTAGGCAGTTTCTAGACTTTAAAAATAATTCAGAGAACATCTTAATATTTTATTTAACTTTATTTCTGTCGAGACTCCCTTCAAAATGAGGAGGAAAAAAAATTCTGATATGCTTAAATTTGATGTTGGAAGAGGCAAGAGTGAACCCTTTTAGAAAGTTTTATATTTCTGTATAAATATGACTTGGAACATCATCGGATTTTCACACAAGACCTAAAAGTAGACAAAGAGAACCCAATTAAACAAACGACAAAAATATTATACTTGGTCATTTATTTATTAAGGAAAATGATCCAGTATTACAGTGGGCGGCTGTGGCTCAGGTGGTATAGTGGGTTGTCCACTAATCGTAGGGTTGGCGGTTTGATTCCCGACCCACGTGACTTCACATGCCGAAGTGTCTTTGGGCAAGACACGGAACCCCACTTGCCCCCGATGGCAAGTTAGCACCTTGCATGACAGCTCTGTTACCATTGGTGTGTAAGTGTGTGGGTGAATGAGACACAGTGTAAAGCACTTTGGATAAAAGCACTATATAAGTGCAGGCCATTTACCATTTACAAATCTGTGAGTGGCAAAAGTATGTGAACCTCTAGGATTAGCAGTTAATCTGAAGGTGAAATTAGTCGGGTGTTTTCAATCAATGGTGACAATCAGGTGTGAGTGAGTGCTGTGTTTTATTTAAAGAACAAGGATCTATCAGAGTCTGATCTTCACAGCATGTTTGTGGAAGTGTATTATGGCATGAACAAAGCAGATTTCTGAGGACCTCAGAAAGAGAGTTGTTGATACTCATCAAGCATCATCAGAAATCTGGAGTCTACAAAAATTAATTCCTGCACATACTTTTGGCCAAGAAGAACACATCTAATGCCATTTCATATCTAGAGACAGTCAGTTTTTCATGCAGCCCCCCCTCCAAAAAATAAAAACTGACCATTTAGAGTGTGCAACTGAATGAATTGTTCCAGTTTAATTTATTCATTTCTTTTCTTTCAGTCTACCTGTTTGTAGGTTTGATGGCGATGTACTTTGTCCTCCGTTCTTTCCATAAACTGGCTGATGTTCAGGGATGGACAGCATTTTTCCATTTGCCCAGCTGTGAAGACGAAGTTGAAGAAGAGAGAGAAAACACTCCTGAAGAACCTAATGAGTGTGAGACAGACACAAAGCCACTGGAACCAAGCACTCGTGTCTCGTACAACTCCATTAGCAGATAGACACCTCCAGGCTGACACTCTGTTCACTGAGCAGTAGAGGATGAGGGAAGTGTAGTGGGTCTTCAGTTGTAATTTTGCAGACCAGTGCAATGTTAATGTTTCTTCATGGTTTGTTGATTTGCATTCAGAGCAGTACTGATAAAGTTGAGAGGAACAACAAAGGACTGTTTCATATGGTAAGGATTTTCTTTACTAGATTTTTATGTTAACTGGACTTGAGGGTTTTTTCTTCTACTAACCGAAACCAGCAATAAATTGTTTAGAAGTTTGTTTTTCTGCGGACCAAATTGGATAGGTACATTTTGGGTACGTACTGATGTTTTTTTGAAGCTAAACCAAATTGATATATCAGGGAGTTAGAGTGGATTTCTGCTTCCACATGTTATTTTTGTGTTACAAATGTGGAGAATTTTATAACTTTTCAGTCTTTATTCTTTTTACAATGTTTCAGGAATGTCTGGCTCCCAGAGTTTTTCTAAATGACCTTATGAACTAGGGGAAAAACGCAAATGAAATTATTTTAGTTTTACTGCTTATTGGCTGTCTGGACCACTTGCACCTTACTCTAAGATTATAAATTCTGCTTCTTTCAGTATTAATCAGAGGAATTTGTCGCTTTCTTTCCCATTCAGTCATTGGTTCTTGGGTGCATTCTGGGTAAACATACTATTTAAAGGTATTAGATGTGATGATGCACATTTAACACAGTGCAATATCAGTCACGGAGTTGTGCTTACATGTTTGTCTTTTTTTTTTTCTTGCCACTTATCACTTTTCCAGGGTTTTTTTTGATCTGAGGCCTACTGTTTCTGCAGGGCCTCTGTGCAAACTATGCAACAGGGGGGAAAAAAATAAAATAATAAAAAATTAGAAATTTTTATTTTGCATCACTATGCGTTTGGACCACTTGTGCCTTATTCTAGGTGATAATCTGTGAAACTTGATATTTGTTATTTATATATAGGTGATAAGGTTTACTTCTTATCAACTAGTAAAACCTGTTCATAGGAGTATTTGATGATTTTTCTATTCAGACTGTGTCACAGAGGTGCAGTATAGAAATTGGTTACATGATCCATCAATATTGTTATTGCAGATGCTATGACAATACTGTCACCAATATTCAGTTTAGAGGAGGGTGCCTTTTTGTGTACTTAAGATCTGACCCATTAAAAACTAATCTTTACATTTTAGGATATTTCCATATCTGAGAAGACTTGTCTAAACTTATATTATGTAAAACTTATTCTTGTAATATTGTAATAATAAACCATAATTTATCATGAACATAACTAGTGCAATATGGGTCTAAATATTTTTTTAAATACCATTTGTATTGATAAGTGATAAAACTATACCACATCATGATCGATGGCTAATAATGGTTTACGATCTTGTATAAGACAAAAAATTGTCTGGTAAACAGAATAACTGGATTGCCTTGTCCAAGAAGGACACATGATGCTTCTTTAAATCCTTTAATTCATTGTCAGTGACCAATAATGCAGCCTTCTGCTCAAATGATCACATTGATGACATTTTGAAGTGTCTGTTAACGTTGTTGTTGTTATTTATTATTATTGGTATTCACTTGATCACATATGATGTTTGATGTGCAATATCAGTGACTCATACATGTGAAATATGACAGTTACACATTAATGATATTTACCTGTATGACTGTTTTAGGACTAATCTGACTTTAAATGTTGATTGTTTTTAATGTAACTATGTGATTGGGAACAAAAAGGGCTAAAGAACAAGAGGGGAAGGAAAATAAACACATAAAACAGTACTTTGTTGTATAAAAAAAAAACTTCTTTGTGTCTGAATCTTTCAAACAGGGTTCAAATAATTCACAAAAAATTTCTCTGCTCTCATGGATATCAAACACAGGTTTATTAAAAAAAACAAAAAAAACCCCCCAAAACATCTTTTGTTAAATAGGTGTGTAACAATTATTGGCACCCCTATGAATTCATATGAGAAAAATATGTTTGACGTATATTCCCATTGATATTTTCATTCTTTTAGTACACCTAGGTGACTAGGAACAGGAAATTGTTCAACCATGACTTCCTGCATCACAAGGGTATAAATATGAAGTAACACATAGGCCAAACTCCCTTAGTCATTCATAACAATGGGTAAGACCAAGGAATATAGCTGTTATGTGCAGCAAATATCTGATATTTGATAGAGGCCATGATATCATGTATCCTAACAAAATGTACAGGTCCTCTGGTAGGAAAACAGCCCAAAAACATTAAAGATCCACCACCATATTTAACTGTGGGCATGAGGTTATATATAAAGATTTTTTCACAGCCTTCTTTGCTCATATTTACCAAGAATGTCAAGATTAGTGGAGGGCATTGTATCTAGCATAGTTGACCTCATCATATTCCAGTGGTTCCCAGTATGAGGTTGCAGCGAGCCAAAGCAGGGAGCTGGAATAAGAGCAAGTGTGTGAGAAATAAAGTGCACTGTAGTGGAGCAAAGCAAATGTTAAAAAAAAAAAAAAAAAAAGGGGGGGGGACAAAATGTAGAGGTAATAAATGTTATTTGTCGAGAGACAATAAATGCTTGTTTGTTCTACTATACAACCAATACAATTAGTTTTATACAAAACAGGTGAGAATGGGAATGTGGTAGTGGGCATTTGGGGTGATGTGCTGTGAAGGAACCTGAAATTTTTTTTTCAAGGGAGACTTGACTGAAAAAGTTTGGGAACTAGTGTCATATGCAAAGAATCAAGGTATAACGGCACGGATGCTTGAAAGACTCCAATGTGCCTTACTTGTTCCTGAATCAGATTATTCAGAGAAAGTCCTAAACCACAGATACACTTACTTGGAAACGTATCTGTTTAAGCAGTGTACATATGAGCAGGCGAGAGAGCTGGACAGACTAAAAGGACTAAAGCGATGCTGCATCACTCTCTTCAGGTAGACATGAATTTCAAAACAAAGCGAAAACATAACTTGTTGAAACAAGACAAAACCAAAAAAGTCAACTCAGAATTTAATCATAAAAATACATATTTTGGACCACAGATTATACAAGTAATTCGTAGTGGATTTTTCCTTAATTCTTACAGTAATGAATGAACAGTGTTGCATTAACCCAAACTTGTAACAGTTTTGATTTTTGTCCACCTGGATTTGTGTAAAAGAAAAAACAAAAAAAAAAAACAATAATTCACATGTGCAATGTAATAATACTAGATGATGAAAGTTTTTATAAATAGGTGGGAAAAAACTAAACACATTTCAGGCATACAGTTTGCACAATGCTAAACAGGAGACTATACTGTTCCATTACCCATTAGCCTCAAAGCTTCAGTGCAAAACTAAAGAAGCAAACTTCAAACACCAAAACATGGTTACGCTTCATTTTTGGCCGACACATCACTTTAAAACAGAATGATTAATGAAGCGAAATCAGTCACATGAGGTATTTACAAACATTATATTTTTCAAAACATATAAAAAGGTGTTACAGTATAACCAATATTATATGGCTTCCATTACAGATATGTTTCATTTTAAATTGTCCTGTAAACTTTGCCTGATATTAGTAAGGCATGTTCTCTGCAAGAGGCGCCTTTAACATGATTGAGGCATTACTTTCATTCATCAATCTTGATCTTGACTTGTGATTTTGAGAGGAGGAAATCAGAGAACCTATAGGAAACCCACACAGATACAGGAGAACATACAAAACTGCACAGACAGTAACATGAGCTCAGGAACTGAACCGGAGACACTTGAGCTGCTCCAACATGCCACCCTGCGGCATTACAAGGCACCCATCTCAGTATAGATTAGACAGTGCACTGTAGAAGCCCCCCCGCCCCAAAAAATTCAACTTCACTCACTAGTGGATCCAGAGCGAAAACCTTGGAACACTGGTCACGAGGTGGCCTTAAACCCTGGATTAGATGCCGGTTCATTGCAAGGCACTGTGCACACACTTATTCACACATATGGGCAATTTAACAGGGCCAGCCCACTTACTGGCATGGTTTTAGGAGGTGCAAACCCACATAAACATGGGGAGAACATGCACAGAAAGTCCAAACAGGCTCGAGTTGATACAGACAGCCTGGAGCTGTGATGTGGCAATGCTGCCCACTGTGCCACCATGCCACCCTTTTAATCTTTAAAATTTCTAATGAGGATAAGTATTACCTTTTTTATATTCAGCATTTCTATAGTTTTAAAAACAGACAAAGGTTTGTATCTAATCAATCATCTCAAAGAGAAAGACAAAGAGCTGGATGGGATATACATATTGGTAGAAACACTGGCTCCCTATACATACCTGGGGAAATAAAAACTGAAAGAGAATTAAAATCTAGAAACCTTAAGGCTTCTTCTGGGGAAAGGTTCTGTGTAGAACTCTAAACTATACAAAGACCAATTTATTTATTTACATTAATTACAGTTCAAATATTAAATATACTTTAAATAATGCACTTATATAGGTAGTAACTGGTCATAAGACAGTGGATAGAGCAGTGGTTCACAAACTGGGGGCACAAAGAATTTTTTTTAAATTTGACCTATATGTAAGTCAGGATTGTCAACCTTTGAACTATGATGTACATAAAAATTAGAGCTATTAATAAATTAAATCAGTTATACTCAGAACACTAAGACACACACCAAACAGAGACATCCATTCATATACTAGTGTACAGTACTGTTAACCACACGCTGATAAAAACCTATTTAAAGACTATTTAAAATGGACACGTTTTTAGATAGAGGACATAGTCTCTTTGTTGAGAAAGCTGATACAGAAGAGCCTAGTGTGAAAAAACCCCACATTTGACGACTCTAGGGGGCCACGAAGGAATGCACCCTACACAAGGGGGGCTTCATGTTGAAAAAGTTTGAGAACCCTATGTAGTACACATACCAAGACTTCACTCTCTACTTGACAGAGTGAACTGCATAAACAAGGAGTGCATTACAGAGTTTAGTAGCTATTATTCATACCCTATATAGTGTACTTATATATAAATTGCACTTGTGAATTGCAAATAGTTCCCTAATTGACATATGGCACACTATATACTGCAAATGAGCCTCATTTCATTATACATGTAAAACAATGAGGCCAAAATTCACATCACATGTAACATATTGTGTATTGGACTTATCGGGAGCAATGTCTTCCCATTGGACACTAAACAGGATGTAGTAATAGGCATTCATACTCTATGTGATATAAATATAAGGAGTAGGGAACTGAATGCCAAATCGCTCCTTACCCAAGATGTGGAAGGCATTTATTTATTTTTATACATTATGATTTGTACTCAGAGCCACTCCTTCAAATGTGTGATATAAATAGACAGACAGTTTAATGCCAAATCCTTACTGGAACTGCAGTGCACTACATGGAGTGTAAAAACCCTATTTCATTCCCTAAGCAGGGCACACATGGTAAATATTTCACAAATTCATCAGCAGATAGATCAAAAGTATGATCGGTCATCTCCACTTCACATATAGAAGTATCCAAGTCCAGTAACAAATCATCTAGAACACTGTCCTGCAGGTGATTAGACAAACTTTTGTTCGGACTCCTTTTGAAGGTCCTGTCCATTGTAAGGTTTTCCACAGAGGCTAACGGTGACCGCTGAGGTGCAGATGAGCCAGAGCTGCCATCAAGAGCTGTATCCAGATTCTTCAAGATGGCGGTAATGGTGGTGGATAAAGACAGATCCTCTACGACATCATCATCCATGTCTTCGAAACCAGAAGGCGTGCCAGGTTCCTGCTGGAAACAATTTGCTGGATGATGTGCTTGAATTTTTTTCATAGGGTTCTCCATTCCAGAAACGGCCTCCACATGTGTTATGGCCTGACGAAGTGTGTTAGTAATGAGAACAGAGCGCAGTAAGCTCGGCTCCACAAGGGCCTGATCGCGCTGGTACTTGTCTATAGAAATGTTCCACACAGACTTCAGCTGATTCTCCCACCCTGGGTCTCTGACATCATCGCAGAGTTTCCGCTTCAGCCCCCGTGCCACCATTATACACCTTGTGAGGATAAAACACAAAAGAATTTATTTTACCACACGTGTAAAAAAAAAAAAAAAAAAAAAAAAAAAAAAAAAAGCATCTGAATTTTTTATTCTGCCAATATACAGGTTACACAGGAAGTTTCTCTCTCGAGAAATCGACACAAAAACATGTGCTCAAAGGTGCAGGTGGGGGCATATCAGAACTAGAAGTTGACCAATTGATCGGTTTTGTGGCAAAAATCCACACTGATAGTTTTTCCCCCATTGCTTCGGTTGCGTGAGCGGCTGAGCAGGGTTCACAGTCATTATACAGTACGGGAGATGCCTCTGGAGGCGAAATAAAAACTATCACTGGCAAATTTTGTTGTGTTATTTGAAGTGTTTTTGATTCCTTTTGGAGGTCTCTATTTTTATTTGTTATTTAAAGTGTTACTTTAAACTGAACTTTGAGTTCTGTTTGGATGTATATCTTTTATTTACTTTAATATTTATTAATGGTTCATATATACATTAATAGTTATATATTTATTTCATTTAAAAAAATACAGTACATTGTCATAGTACAGTCAGTGTTTTGCCTGAAAAATCTAAGTGATTTATTATTTTTTTTCATTCTGGGTAAAATAATAATAATAATAATAATAATAATAATAATAATAATAATAATAATACAAAAAATAAAACAAACAAAACCTTTACCAAGCACTAGTAGTGGTGGTATGGCTACACATTTATATCACAGTAGAGTTTAAAGAGAGTTTAAAGGTCGGGCTTTATCACAGTACATGAAATCCCTCTAATTTAAAAGGACCATATTCATTCATCACTACTGTGAATAACATATGGGTTTATGAGATTTGCAAGTCATTGCATTCTGTTTTTACTTACATTTCACACAGCATCCCAACTTTTTTGGAATTGGGGTTGTAGTTAAATTGTGATTTGTAATGGATCCAGACACAATGTAAAAGATAACAACTAATGGTTACACATGTTCATGGCATACCTTTAATATCCCTACAGATCAGTCCAAACAATGAACAAGATCACTCAGATCTCACTCAGCCAGCATCTGCATCATAAATACACAGACACCTTGTATCGTGTGTAGAGGTGTGGATGGACTTGCTTTTGACAGTCAGACTACAGACCACGGTACAGACCACACTGGATCCTGGTCATGATTGACTATCACCCACAATTAGACTATAGTAGAATTTACAATATAGCAGTGGTGGACCAACACCGGTCCTTCTTAAGTCACTTTTTTCATCAGCTTTCATTTTTTGAGTACATAAAATAAACAATTAAAAAAAAAAAAAAAAAAAAAAAAAAGTTTAAAGATTCAGTTCTAAAAGCAAATGCTATTTATTAGTTTCATTTGTATAATACAACATGAAGTAACCTAAGTAGAATATAAAAATAATAAATCTGTCTATGAAAACTGTCTATATTTATACCCACATTTATTCATATCCTACAGCTATTTTAATAATAATACAAAATAATAAACTTTCTTTTATACAGCACCTTTAAAATGACCTCTCATGTTACTTTACATAAGAGAATATAGGCTTGTACATAAAAAAAAAAACAGTTAATAATAAAATACAATTCAATTCTTAATAACAATAATAGTAATAATAAGTAAATAACAAAAGCCATGAAGTAAAAGCAAACATAAAAAATAAATAAGAAGTTTTAAAAGAAGATTTAAATACAACAAAAGACTCTGCATCTCTAAGACCTGATGGTCGTGAGTTCCACAGTTTTGGAGCATAAGAAGAAAATGCTATATCCGGCATAATACATAAACTAGTCTGAGGGACGTTTTGGGGCGTAATGGGGCAACTGATAGTTCAGTTCCAAACACTGAATATTGCCAGCACTTTTTAAATCACAGAAATGTACTTTGTGAGGGAAATTATTAATTTTTACTTTGTAATAGTTTTGTTCTTGTTCTATTTCATTCTCATCAGAGGATAATGCCCAAGAAGGCCATGTCATGTCTCTGAGATCAGTACAGAATGTTTATCTGCTTCCAGAGACACAAACATGTTCTTCTGTTCAAGGTTCGCCTAAACATCTTCCAAGATCCTAAAACAAAGCCTGCTTGAACTGCCTCAAACTGCTTCTTATCGGTACACAGAATTACGTCATGCTCTGCGTTTCTCATATATATAGTAGTGGTTTAGTACAAGGGCTTCAGAGTGCCCTCATTCTATCCTGCTTTATTCTATCCTTTATTAACCATCTTTCTGTAATAAACCTTTTTACCTTCAGAGGACGAGTCTGTGAGTGTTGTCTAATTTCCAGGAAAATTTGGGGTCTCCTGGCTGGGCTGCGAGAGTCTTTCAGCTTTTCTGGACAACAAGCAAACCGGAGGACGCTCGTGGAAAAGTTTTCAACCTGAAGTCTGTGTTGACTCAAAGGTGGTTTGTTCTTTGTGTGCAGAGCGAAAGACCGATGCAGCTTTAAAACTGACCGGTAGAACATCATCAAGAATTTAGAATTAGAATTAGAATTTTATGAAGTCATTGTGTATTGCTGTCTGTGTGGAAGGGAGTCAATGATTTAGAATTTTATGAAGTCATAGTGTATTGCTGTGTGTATGGAAGGGAGTCAATGATATAAGAAATGCGTGTATTACATTGAGAGAGAAGTATTACATAAAGCGATTTCTTATCGCTTTATGTAAAAATATTAAAAATATTTGCTAATGGAAAGAGTCCAGTTCAAGCAATGAATAAGTAAAGAGAGTACTTATTAAGAAGCGTGAGAGGCGCAGTATTTTTGTGGCACGTTATCATCAAGTGGCATGCCCCACTGACTCATTCCATCATATCAGCGGTAAATGATACATTTGGCAAATTTAACGTACAAGTAAATTCTACTGAGATTAAAAAAAAAAAGGAGGGAAAACTGTAAGTCCTACCAAATTGCTGTATGTGGACTCGCCCTCACAGATAAACTCTTTTACATTCTAAGGTTTGCTCTATTGAACCTATAAGTTATATGATTAATTGAATGTCTAGAGATTTGGCACACATTTTGAACCTTTTCTGTCTGTGTACGAGAATGCATATTCACTTGATTTTCATAGCATGTTAAGTTGATTAAAACTTTGAAAGTTATAGAAGGTGTAAAAAGAAAAAAAAATTGGAAAACATGTAGCAAAGCACATCCTGTGAAACATGCTATGGTATGTACAGGGTGCTCACATGTTGATCCTAATATCATGTGAATACTATTATCCTAACAGCATGTGAATTATGGGGAAGGATGTTTGAATCAATATGATGTATGAGTTAAAGAGTGTGCTTTTCCTGAAAAAAGGTAGTTTTAGCCTCAGACAGTTAGAACAACAGAAACTTAATTTGGAGAGGGAGGGAGGGAGGGAGAGAGAGAGAGAGAGAGAGAGAGAGAGAGAACCCTAAAACGAAGAGTGAAGTGCAGTTTTTGGCTGACTGGAAGGCATTTGCTGAATGGCAGAGCGAGGCACATAAAAGAGAGAAAAAATATCAGGCAGGGCCCTCATCTGTTTCTCAGTGTGCTAAATTGCAGAAAGCAGATCTGGACCTGGACTCCGCCCCACCGCAACACCCACAGCCAGTAGGGAGGGAGGAACCTGCAGTTTCAGAGGCACCTCCTCACCATGAAGTGGCCCAGCCTACACCACTCTATCCGAACCTGTCAGAACTGAGCCACCAACACCCATCAAACTATGCTCCAGCCTTCTTATCTTTACCAGTGGCGTTACACACGAAATCCCAAGTGAAGGGACCAACAACATTGCTCCCTGAGGGCTTCAGACCAACAAAATCGGACACAGAACGGACAATGCACGCCGCAGTAAATGCCCCAATTCTAGAAGTGGCCAGAGAAGGAGGCCTTATGCTAGTTCACAGACCCTGGACATTGGAAGACATCAGGAGCAGCATGACGCATCTGCCGGCTATCTGCGAAGTAGGAGGATATAACTTCAGATATTCTGCAGAGAATTCAGACCCACCACTCATGAACTACGACGACTGCTCGTCTTGGGTCAAGGTTTCATGTGAATTCCCAGAGAACAATGTCCGCCTGATCAACCTACAGTGGGATGATGGAGTCAACGCAAGGTACAGAGCACAAATCACGGCGCTCCAGCAGAGGCCGACGAACACCTTTCCTGTGCGAATGGACATGACAAAAATAGCGATGTGTAATCAACAAGACTCAGAGACTGTATCACCGTACCTGTTCAGGCTCACTGAGATCCATGATGCAAACTCAGGCTTGGAGAAACCCGACACACCGGCAGATGGGCAGGCAGCCGTCACAGCATGGGAGGCACATCTCAGAAACAGCTTTATGAATGGCATGAAACCAGAAATTACCACTATAGTCAAACAATAATGTATCACCTGGGACACCGGAAACCTCACAAGTGGAAAGGTATGCAATCCATGCGGAGAAGCTCCTACGAGAGGGAAAGGAAAGAAAGATGGAGAGGAGAGGAAGACCAAAAGCACGCGGACCCGGCTGTCAGGGCTATGGACCAGGATTAAACTGTTACAACTGCAGAAAAGTTGGACATTTTGCAAGAGACTGTACAGAGCAGAAGCGAACTGACGGGCGGAGCTAAGGTAAGGGTGAGGCACCTGGGAACAGAAGAAGTGACATCAGACACCCAAACTATCAGTTAGCTCACAAAGAACAGGAATATATGCACTAGGGATGTCACAATACCAAAAATCTAGTAGTTGGTACCGATACCAGCAAAAATACACGATACCCGATACCAAAGTCGATACCATGGTGTGTAAAAAAAATAACAATAAATAAAATAAATAATACTTAAACATTAATTCCTTTATTTAAATATTTGAGCATTATAAAAACAATAGTGGCAACAGTCACATAACATAAAAAAAGCAATTACAAAATAGATATATAATAAATATGTAGGCATAAAATGGTTTTTCTTTGAGATGTTCTGAAATGAGGTCTCTGGTTTCAGTGTATAGTTTGGGGATCTCTGTATACATGAAGTAATTTCTGCTTGGTAGCTGGTATCTGGGGTTGAACTGCTGAAGCATTTGCTGGAATCCATGCTTTTCTACAGTGTAGACAGGAACTTGGTCTATGCATATGAACTCAGCAACTGCCCTATCCAGTTTCCTTGCTTTGTTTGAGTTTTTGTCATATTTTCTGTGCCTTTTATAAGCTTCTCTTAAGGTTGGCTGTGTTAATGTTTGCTGACTTTGCTCCTGACTCTCCTCGTGGACATCCTCCTCTGGCTGATACTGGAGAGGGAGAGAGAGAGATTTTAGTTATCAAACACTGTCTGACAATGACTAAAACAGTGGAGTCTACAGGTGCTAAGGTGCACTCCTAAACACACACACCTTATACGCTGAATGCAAGCATTAGTTTAAATTCAGTGACATGGTCTCAGGCCGAAAAGATTTAGTAAAACCATTAAAATTAAAATAATTATTTAATCTAGTGACATTAGGCTACATTTAGCTGACAGGACACGGGCTGAATGGCGATGCATGGTGGCCCATTAAGAAGTAGTTTATAACATTACAATGCGTTAGCATCGTTAACACATAACAGGCTGTCGCTAACATTACATGGAGCATAACGTTAGCTGGTTTCACGGGTACAATGCAGCTGCCTCAAACAAATATAATATAGGTCCCTCTTTCAGGATAAGGATTATAAATTTTACAGTTTGTTTGACGTTAATATAACTTGAAATTCACTCACCTTGAATTCTTTGAAGAGATCGGAGTGGCTGTCTTTCAGGTGCTTTGCCAAATTCGAGGTGTTTACTCCCTTTGTTTGAAGTGTACAATGGCATCGTTTGCACACCGGCTTCAGAGCATCAATTATATGTCCGTTTTTATCCGCCTCGAATGCAAAGTATTTCCATATTCGACTCTGGTCTTTTTTCCCCCTCAACGAGTTGGGGAGGAGCTGAACTTAGATTGCCATAGCAATCTTTTGTAGCCAGGTTCGGCTTTTGTTGCCAGCGGTTTAGACATTAATGGCTGTGTGTTGAGTTATTTTGAGGGGACAGCAAATTTACACTGTTACACAAGCTGTACACTCACTACTTTACATTGTAGCAAAGTGTCATTTCTTCAGAGTTGTCACATGAAAAGATATAATCAAATATTTACAAAAATAAGAGGGGTGTACTCACTTTTGTGAGATACTTATATATATATAATAAAGTGGTTTAGTACAAGGGCTTCAGAGCACGCTCATTATTCTATCCTGCTTTATTCTATCTTGTATTAACCATCTTTCTGTAATAAACCTTTTTACCTTCAGAGGACGAGTCTGCGAGTGTTGTCTAATTTCCACTACAACTTTTACCTCCACAGTCTTCCACGTACTTTTACGCTCATAGTCAGTTATTTTGTTCTCTGTTGTTTAAATGCAGATGCTGACAAGTTTGTGTTTTTAACGTGTTGTGAAATTAAAGACAGTCAACCGTTGGGAAAATGTTTGTTTTTTCGTGTGTGTGTGAGATTTTGTATTGAAAATGACAGGTTCTGTTTTATTGTACCCGTCACAGGACTGGGATAGGCTGCTTCATCTTGACAGACTTTCATGGAGAGGTGTGACTGCCAGTTTTCCATGTCATCTGAGATTCAAGATTTCCCCTTCATTTTAATCAGATCCGAAGTAACTAGTAACTTCCTACTTGAGTATTCTTCTCACTGGATACTCCATTACTCTTACACAAGTCATTAACAACATCATTACTTTTACTGTTACTTGTGTAATTATTTTATAAGTAGTTTTACTTGGACTTGAGTCAAATGTTTGGCTACTCTTCCCACCTCTGATGGCTTGCTTGTATCTAGCAAGGTTGTTCTTAATTCATTCAGTCATTACACACATCGTTTGTTAGACAGAAAGTGCATCAGTGATGGGTGATGAGATCAACAGCATAAATGTGGATGCAAGGGTGTAGATTTGCATATGGACGGTAGGGACATGTCCCCACCAATATTTTGGGAGGGCAGAATTTTAGAATTTAGAATATTTTAGTCTTTGATCTGTTGCTTTGTATAATTTGTATTTAAATGTAAATACAGATCTTAAAGTAAATATAGATGTTATATTTTAATAAACCATTTGGTTGTAAACATTAAACAGTCCTTTTTTTCAAGGGTGGGTGGGTGTCCCTACCAATATGGAGACCAAACCTACGCCCTTGTGTGGATGCATTTTAACCTTCATGAAGGTCAGAGTTATTGCAGAACTGTTAGACTGGATTAGTTTTAGTTCAGCGTACCTAATACATTGGCAGCTGTATATATGCTTATAGGCTTAAAAGAAATGCCAAAATTGTATATTGTGAAGAGTTGTAGAGTGCAAATACATTACCCCACCAACAATAACCCAGACAAGCTCTCTTCCTCATTTTGGCAAATATGTAAGTAGTGTACATGGGACATACAAATTAATTTGAGCTACAGAAGCATATTTACACATTTTTTCTTTCACCTGGTCTTCACTTTGAGGTATCAAAGTATGTAAGTGATGTGGAATTCGTCATTTTTGGCCGTTTGCCATCTTTCAATTGCAGACAATGTCACATATTTGCCTAAACATAGCATACACGTTTGCCAAACAAACTACAATAACAATTAAACATGTTTTCCAATTGTTTTTCCCATCTTCCCAAAGGTTCCCTACAGGACACACACTGTGTAGTGATGTATCGTTGATGAACGATTCGTTCGTTTTAAACGAATCTTTAATATAACTCGGGAACAACGAGTTGACTCAGAGAGTGATTCGTTCATTTTGTGTTGAATGCGCATGCGCTGCAACATCCTCATAGGGTCTGTACCGGAAACAGAATGATTAGCTCACATCTCGAGTCTTCGGGTTCGAGTAGTTCGTTCTTCCGGTATGACGAAAGGGATGACGAAGAACTCGAACCGGAAGACTCTAATTTCTGTTTCCGGGGAACATACGTGACAACAGAACGACTCGGATCAGGAGGTGATTTGAACTAACAGACTGCATAGCCTGAAGACCAGCTAAGCAATTAATAGGTTGCATTGGCTTATAGTTTATTAAGTACTATATGTGTTAGGGAATTTAACATTTTAATTATATTCTGCTGTAGTGAACGAAATGACTCGAAAACAGATTCGTTCATGTTGCTGAACAAGATTCAAAGATCCTAGTCAGTAAAATGATCCGAACTTCCCATCACTACTGTAGTGCACCCTATGTAGGGATGAGGGAATTGGGATGCGGTCGCTCACTAACTTAGCTGATTAATTACCCGTCTGTAATTCCTGCGAAACAGACCGGTTTAAGAAATGATCTGTTCATATTAGTTCTAGACGCATATGAAACAATTTAACACAAGTATGCGTTTTGAAAAAAGGTCATAACCCCTAGCATTGACTTAGAATTAGCCTACTAATACCGCTACACTACTGAAGTTAGCTTCAGTAAGTAAGCTTAATTTAAAAACAAATGTGTATTACATTCACTTACCTCAGTATCGCGCCTGTTCTACAGAAACTCAGCAAATCTCAGTTGACACTTAGTTTAAGCGCGCGAGTGTGTGAAACAAACGCTATTATTTGGGCACACTCGCATTCCGACAAATCATGCCGCCCCTCGCTATTATTGGTTAGGTTCGTTCCACCTCGCTTGCGACTATTGGTTGTCACGTTATAAACACCGGAAGTTCCTCGTTGGTCCAGCCAATCCAATAACAGGAGGCGGAGCTTGTCAGAATACAGGTGGAACAACAACAACAAAAAAAAACCCTGCAAACAGCAGTGTACGCTGCAATTTTTGTCTTTCCCGCTTTTAGGCAGAGCCTCTCGAAGGTGACTCTGGGTAATGTAGTTTTTATGTAATTTGTTTGCCGTTTAAAATCGTTTTCAAGTTTCAAAAGCTAAGACATTGGCAAAATCTATTCTAATTTATATCTCACAAAATCGACTGGAAATTTGTGTGCTTTCTAAGTTGATTTTAATTTTTTTGTTAAAAATAAAACAATATTGTACATCTAATATAGCATTTCATCGAACAAACTGACACTGCAAAATAGGTTTTAATCATAATGAGGTTATTATAATGCATTATTATTTGTGTAATCATAATGATTCCATTTGAAGATCTATTGTGTTAAAAAGAAGTGCTACAAAAGCTTATGTGTATAAATGTTAGCATCATATTGACAATCAGTGAAGTAGTGCTGAACTGTGGGGAGTTTAACTGTAAACTCCACACACCCCTACTGTCTTCCCGTCCCACTCAGAGGTGGAAAGGCACTTGACGAAGAAGTGAGCGAGATCGTGTTTGGAGATGGCTCTTCCCTTCAGCGTGTTCTCAGTGACCATGTACTTTTCAGTCAGAGGCTTATCATCTGCGGAGGACGAGACGTTTATTAACAGTGGTTACAAATTCTGACATATGACAAATGAAAGGAAATTGGCTCTGGCGGCTCTGTTGTATGCTGTAGAAGGTGTTTATTTTGCTGGTATGGTTTGAGTCTACTTATCATGAAGAGTCACTAAAAATCAATTCAGAGTTATTCTGCCTGATCACCTTTATCTCATGATGAAACATTTATCATATTTCCTAATAAAAGTGGTCTCTTCCAGGATGACGCTGGCGCTGTCCTCAGGGCATGCAGGCTTTGATGAGTATTCAAAAAAAAAAAATCAACGAGCCTTGGGAGCCCATGACCCTGTCACCGGTTGTCCTACCTCGGAACACTTTTGGTAGGTACTAACCACTGCATACCGGGAACACCCCATGAGACCTGCCGTTTTGGAGATGCTCTGAGCAAGTCGTCTAGCCATCACAATTTGGCCCTTGTCAAAGTTGCTCAGATCCTCACACTTGCCCGTTTTTCCTGCTTCCAACACATCATCTTCGAGAACTGACTGTTTATGTATTGCATAATATATCCCACCCCCTGTGAGGTGACCGGTGTAATGATATAATCAATGATATTCACTTCACCTGTCAGAGATTTTAATGTTATGGCTATTTGGTGTTTGTTACGGTCTTCCCAGTGTCCAGATCTCAACCCAGTGTGACCAATGTGTTAGAGAACGCTCTCCACTGCCATTATCAAAACACTAATTGGGAAATATCTTTTGTTCATCTCTCCATTAGAGACACAGAAGATTTGCGGAATCTATGTCAAGATTGACTGAAGCTGTTCTGGTGGCACTAAGACACTTTATGTCGGTTTTTCCTTTAATTTGTCACCTGTCTGTATGATCAATTAACTCAACTGCCAACAATGTGAGCTTTAACTCAACAATGTAGGTGTTACATCACACTGGACTAAGTTATTATCCATTACCTGCAATGTGTGGGGGCATCACTGCTACATAATCCAGTCCAGACTCCTTCAGCAATATGTACATGCGATCATGGTCTTCAGTTACAGGAATCATGCGAGGAGGAACCTTTGCTCGGTCCCACAGCAAAAATGCTGTGGACAAAAACAACATAATGATTTTGCAATTCACATTAAATTACATATTTAAAATGCATAAATGAGTCATACCGGACATGCAGGCAATCACTTTGCAGATGCCACGGGCTTTCATGGCCTCCAGGATGTTCAGTGTGCCCTCAGACATCATGGTGGTAGGACCTACAGATCAGACATTTTCATATATAAAAATACCTGCGTACTGTTTAAAATATCACATTTTACTACAGTTATAGTATAGTACAATTTTTCCTCAGACCAAGCAGTGGTTGTGTCCATAAAGTTTTCAAGCCTTCCTGAAAACCATGTATGGTGAACAGAATTCTGGGCAGACTGCAGGACATAGGTTTGTCTTTGAGTCCATATATTTGGAAATGAGAACTGGATTGTTTAAATATAAAACTAGAGTTTAAATATGGAAATTTTCAAGTAGGAATGAGGAAATTTGAATAAGACATATGTTGGTCACCGGCCACTTTAATAGGAACACCTGTACACCCGCTTATGCATGCAATAATTCACTCAGCCAATTGTGTGGTAGCTGCACGTACATAAAATTGTGCAGATACAAGTCGAGATCCTCAGTTATTGCTCACATCAAACAACAGAATAGGGAAACATGTGATCTCAGTGACTTTCACCAGGCCATGCTCATTGCCAGATGGGCTGGTTTTGACATATTTAAAACACTGCTGATCTCCCAAGATTTTCACACACAATAGTCCTTGGAGTTTACATAGAACGGTGCAAAAAACATCCAGTGAGCAACAGTTCTGCAGATGGAAACATCTTGCTGATTTGTAAAGCATCTCAGAATGCACAGCATGTCAAACCTTGAGGTGCATGAGCTACAACAGCAGAAGACTGAGAACAGGAATCTAAGGCCACAGTGTCACTGAAAGCTGGAAATTGGGAAAAAAATGTTGCCTGGTCTTTTTTCTGATGTTTAATGTGAACTGAAGTGCTTGACCTTTATCTTAATAAAGTAGTAATGAGTGTATTTAAGGTTTGGACAAATGATATATTCATTAGCTAGTGCAGTGGGTAAGTAAAAACTCCATTGTTCTACCCAGTCTCATGTTTTGGTTGACTGGCTAGTTAAATATATTAATATGGGCTAAGGGAAATGAATGAGCATATTAATTCCCAGGGAGTAGATTATATTTGCAGGACTATAATCCTTATTCTCTCCTAATAAGTTTGCGAACATTTTATTCCCCCTACTATGGTTGTGAAACTGTTTGTCTGCCTTTGTCTGTTTGTTGTGAACCTGTTTTGTCAAAAAAAAAATCTAATAGTCTGGACAAGAAAACTGATTGTCTTGAGCCCCGGGGCTACTGATTTGTCCACCCATCTATGTGTATGTATTTTCACATATTTTAGGCTAAGAAGACCTAACCTGACAGGATTTCTAAAGGAATTTTAAGTCATATTCATAAATGTTTATACTTTCAACCTTCAGTGCTAGCCACATAGCTAACTAATATGGCAGGACATTTAAGAGTCTTACCTCTTTGAGAGCACTTGTTATGCAGTGACAGGTGGATATGACTGATAACGTACAAACTTAAAGACAAAAAGACCCTGCTCCTTAAAATTGGTCCAAAATAAAATATGGCCAATGATGATGATAAACGATTTAGTAGTATTGCTTCATATCAGGACACTCCCCTTATGTTCAACTACCCACTTCCCACTTGGGGGAATTTTTATTTTTTCTCACAAAAAGAAAAACATTTATCCACTCAAACTCACTAAGGTCATTTCTTGTCCCCAGGATGATGATGACAGCATCCTGACCCTCCAAAGTCTTCTTCACATCCTCTTTGTTAAGGACATCTCCCACCACCACCCGGGAGGCTTTATGGTCAGCGGGCAGCCTGGACGGATCCCTCACCAACACGGTCACGTTATAACCTGGGACAAAAATATTCAGAGAGATATTAAATAGCTGCTAAATAAACACCAGTGTGTCACCTCAGCATCAGCTGTTGGCTGTTAAAGAAATTTATTATGTGTTCAGTGGACTAGAAAAACACAGATAAAGTGTTGGATTTCCAGAAAATACACTTTTTTGCAGTCAGTGGTCAAAGCCTCCTCTACAAAGCAAAGTTTTTGCAAAATATCTGACTGAGCAAAAGGTTCTCCACATCACAAACGCAAATGAGGAGCAATGGCACAAGGTAGCGGGCACAAGGTAACTTTAGCATTTCATTACTTTATGTTCAATTAAATAGTGTGATGGCTTGGTTGTAAGCGGCAGGTTGGTGGCACAGTTCAAGCCTGAGTTCAAGTTATAGAGCAGAGTTTCTGTTCCTGTTTTCCCATATGCCCATGTAGGAGAGAGTGAACGTGTGTTCGATCAAGGTGTCCTGCGATGGACTGGCTTCCCATCCAGAGTGCATCCCTTCCTCACGCCCAGTGTTCCTGGGCTCTGGATCCACCACAACCCTGAACAGGATAACGTGCTTACTGAAGGTGAAAGAATGAATTACATTCCTTCATTGCATTATAGTATTTTTATTTTTGATTAGAAAAGCAACTAAAGCATCTTAAAAGAATAATATCGATGCTCATTGGTAGATATTCTGAATTAAACGGGAACCACCCTCTCTGGGGTGAACAGATAAAAAGGTAGTCTGTTTGTTCTGTCTTATCACTGTGACCCGCTGCGCACACCATGACTCAGCAGAAACGTCTGCGTGAAAGCTGAGTCACGATCAGAGCAAACGATGACAATAAGAAAGAAATGGGGGAATTGATTCTGATTGCTCAGCATCTTAGTAAAAAATTGCCAGTGCTGAATGAACTCTGACAGTGCTAGAAAACCTGCAGTGTTTATAAAAGTTAAGAAACACCACACATGTTGATTCAGCTCTGGAGACTCTTATATTCTGTTGGATGTACTTTGGGACAGAAAATAATATTTAAAATGACCAAATTTAAACACAGAAATGTTTTGTGGGGAACAGTAATGATGCACAACACCACTTCTCATGCCCTGGGATGCCCCTACCAGCAGTTGTGTGATATCAGATATGAGTGCATATAAGACATGGAGGTAAAATAATGTCACTTATTTGCTAGTCTGTATTTCTATGAAACAAAAAAGCAGCTGGTGTCAATTGATATTTTAGCACTTTCTGCAATCTCTTTTATTCTCAAACATAACCTGTGTAATAGAAATACATGGTGGGGGTATATACGGCAGATGTAAGATAAATAGGATAGGGTCATGGCTGACCCTGTGCTCTACGTCCTGGCATGCTGGGGTATGCAAAGAAAATTATTTCACTGTGCTGTAATATATACGTGAACAATACAGACTCATTATCATTATCAACAATAAGTAGCTACATTTGTATATACTTTAAGTAAAACGTGTACATGGTTAAACGAGCAGTTTTAAGTTTAGGCTGATGCATTTTAATTTCACTTCAACACTTCTTACTCTCAGTAATAACTTAATAAGTATGAGTAGCACACGTATGCTTCCCTAATGACTTTACAGTGATGCAGAAGGTGTTACTAAGGTGCTCCTGTTGTCATGAAGTATTGTTATTAATAGTACAGAAAATGGCTCTCACCTGCTGCTACTGCAATAGGTAACGTCGCCAAGCCTGTCATTCCCGTCGAGCCAAAGATCGCCACGTTTTTGATCGAATCAGACATTTTACTGCGACTGGAGGCTGAATTCCACTTAAAACCAACAGGACAGAAATGTTATGGTCTTATCAGAGGTTCCTCTCTTATAGCTACAATTCGACAGTCAAACGCGTGCCACTCGTGGTCACGTGAGAACAGCTGGGCACGGGAGGCGGGGAATAAGCTGACGTCATCGCTGGAGGCGGAAGTACATTTCTAAGGTTAACCGATTGCAGATAAAATATTGCGACTAGTTTTTTTTTTAAATAATCCATATGGAGTATTACTATACTATTTGTCAGTGTATTTTAGCTGCTTTGTTTTTTGTTGTCTGTACCAATTCGCCAAAAAAACTTATTTGAACCATATTCAACAATATTTTGTTGCATAAAATGCCTAATTTCCCTATATAACAAAGTGTTCAGACCACTGTTTAGATATTTAAAATAAAAAAATACAAAATGAAAGGACGTCGTAAAATATGATAATTTGTCCTCAGCCTTATATATTAATATTATAAAATATTGTTTAAAAATGCCTAATTTCCCTATATTACTCAGTGTTAGACCATGGGTCAAACATCTTGGGCCACTAAAATTTCACCACAATCTTGAAATAGGATAATATATATATATATATATATATATATATATATATATATATATATATATATATATATATATATATAATATATATATATATATATATATAGGATAGTTTTTTTTTGTCACTTTTATACACTATAAACTCAGCAAAAAAAGAAACATCCCTTTTTCAGGAGACAGTATTTTAAAGACAATTTAAATCCAAACAAGTTTTACAGATCTCTATTGGAAAGGGTTTAAACAATGTTTTTCATGCTTGTTCAATGAACCATAAACAATTATTGCACATGCACCTGTGGAACAGTCCTTAAGATAGGCAGGATGCAATTAAGGTCACAGTTACAATAACTTAGGACACTAAAGAGATCTTTCTACTGACTCTGAAAAACACCAGAAGAAAGATGCCTAGGGTGCCTGCTCACCTGCATGAACATACCATAGGCCTGCTGCAGGGAGGCATGAGGACTGCAGATGAGTTCAGAGCAATAAACTGCAATGTCTGTAATGTAAGATGCCTAAGACAGTGCTACAAGGAGACAGGAAGGACAGCTGATTGTCCTTGCAGTGGAAAATTACATGTAACCATGTGTCCCCCCCAGACATGATCAAGAACTTGCAAATGCCTCGGTGAAAGAGTGGAGGAACACCACATACTGACTGTTACTTTTCATATTGACCCCCCCCCCCCCCCCCCCCCCTTTTGTTCAGGGACTCATTATTCCATTTCTGTTCATCAAATGTCTATGAAACTTGTTCAGTTTGTCTCAGTTGTTGAATGTTTATTTACACATGTTAAGAAATTTGCTGGAAATAAAAGCAGTTGAATGTAAGAGAACATTTCTCTTTTTTTGCTGAGTGTGTGTGTGTGCATGTGCATGTGTTTCATCAATAATGTTTTGCTTGTGGATTACATTTTTTTTTTAAACTTTTGGCACAAAATACAAAACCAAATTAAAAAGCTTACAATCTGCCACTATCATTTTATATACATTCTCTGGATGCATTTTTCTTTTCTCCTTGGTGCTCAGCCAGTTTTTGTCTTGGTTATAAACTGGCTATAGCATTCCTTGTGGAACACAGTATCAGCCAGTGCATCCTGAAGCTTATCAAACTTGCATTTAATCAGCTTATTTCCTATAGAAACACTTTCTATTGCTGTGCACATAGATGAAACTTGGCCCAACTTTTTCTGTAAATTTCATTTCAGGGCCAGTTGTATTGGCGACTACATCCATGCTGAACTCAATCTTATACTTCTTCGTGCTATTATTCCATCTGATTAATTTTTTTGAGTGATAAGCTGTCTTGTTTTTGCACAAAGCATATCTTTTAGAATTATGCTCAAAATGTTCTACCTTGGTTTTATCAGATCATAAGATATTTTCCCACATGGTTTGGCTAAATTTAGGCAGGTTTGGGTGTTTTGTTTCGCGAGAGGAAGTTTGTCTAGCCAAATTACCCCATAGCCCAGACATGTGAAGAATATGAGAGATTACTCTCACATCCAGAGAGTGACCAACACTGGCCAGATATTCCTGCAGCTCCCTTAATGTTGCTGTAGGTCTCTTGGTAGCCTCCCTGATAAGTTTTCTTCTTGTCCTTTTGTCAATTTAGAAGGGTCTTCTTGTTCTTGGTAATGTCACTGTGGTGCCCCGTTTTCTCCAATTGTTGATGATGGCCTTCATTTTACATCAAATGTTTAGGAAATTCTGTTGTACCCCTTTACTCTGTACTACCTTTCAGCAGTGAGTTCTTGTACACGCTTTGTGAGCTCTTTGCACTCAGTTGATTCACACTCAGTTTGCTTAATTTTTTTTTTCTATTTGCAGATTTTTCTGATGCATTTTTTTCCCTCCGGGACTCACGCTTCTGCTATCTTTCTTTTTTTCTATCTTAATCTCAAACAGTATCTTCTCTAATTCGTACCAACAACAACAAACACTGCTGCTAAAAAGTACATTTACAAGTGGTGTAGTGGATCAATTCAGTGTCTCTTTACAGTACTACAAAAGCATTTATAAAAGGAAAAAACTCATGAGAGCACTCTACTGGCGCAGTGATGCTGTGTCCCGTATTAAATTAAAACAGACGTATTTTCTGAACTTTGTCCTGTTTAAAGTAATTAATTCTTCTTGCTTTTAAGTGTCAAGTATTCTCATAAGCGAATGGTGCAAAGTGTATCGACCTTTACGCAAATTCTTCGTGCGCGCTCTTATCTCGAAAAGTCGGCCCCAGGAAGAGGGCGGGGCCGTAAACGCGTCAGTCTCGCGCAGGCTACGCGAGCGAAGTTGTAGAAAAGAGCGTTTGTTGCTGGGACGTGTAGTTTTTAGGACGTGGTCAATGTAAAAGCAGTTGGAACGGTTGAGGAAACACAACGCATCGTAAGGCAACTCGCATAAAGAAAACGAAATCAGATTATTAGAAATATCGTAAACAGTTAAAACGCAGACGAATGAAATGAACAGAGAACTCACTTCCGGTACCCGTGTGACGTAACCTCCTACGGTGAGGGAGAAGGTCCAAAGGCGATGCAGAAAACTTATCCTAAGCGACAGAATAATGTGGCTCCTTTCAGATGGGAATAAATAATATCTGTCCCACAGTGCACACACCGCAGCCACTATATTTAAAAATAAAAAAGACATAATTTTTCGACATTATACTCTTAATAAGGAATCTTTCAACGCTTTCATGTCTATGTGTCTTCTCCTTAAACACTTTATATTTTTATACCCTTCTCCAGCTATGAAAAAGGTCAATATTGTATAAACCTATTGTATAGCACAGGCTACATATAAGTAGCTAAACATATGTGGACTGTTTCATTACAAACCTTAAACGACATCACTGAGATTTAAAAAACAAACAAACAAACAAACAAAAAACCTTCTTGATTTACCATTAAATGAACATTGAAATGTGTAAGCTAGAAGTACATTTCCGTTTGTGCCACACAGAAACCAAGGTAGATTGTTTGTAAATGCGAACTACATTTGAAATAAACTCTATATTAAATCACAGTTCCCTGTTTCTAAATACTGAATAGAGATAACTTCCATCAGACTGCATCCATCCATATCTCTCTCTCTCTCGTCCACGTATCCTCAACCGTTCTACGTGGAGCAATTAACAGACTTGATTAAGAACCCTTAGGAGTCCGGACAGAACATTTTTTCCGTATTTTGTTTATAATAGAAATTCGACCCGAGCTCGTGCAGCACTGGAGACCGGGAGTGATGTTGCGCGTATGCGTATGCGTGTGCGTGCACGCGCGTGCCGGTACAGCGCGATAGGGAGGCGGGGTTGTGAAGCGGGGAGTCGGTAGCTACTATTACATTCAACACTACAGTGCGGGATAACTGGATATCCGACTACACCGGCTGTGCACTTTGACCGCACACTCTCTCACACACACACACACACACACACACACACGCACGCACGCACGCACGCGCGCGCGCACACACGCACACTCATACACGTTTTATGTTACCGCACCTCTTCACCCTGCTCTCCTCTCGCACGGTCGCTGCATCCTCCTCTTGCCGGTGGGATTTTTTTCTTTCTTGCACTGCAACGATGCGGAGCGCAGCGGCTCCGTTCCAGCATCACTGACTGCATCAGGTTTTCTTAAAGCGCGAGACAGGCTTCCTCAGGGCTGGGGCTGCAGGTATGACCCTTACAAGATGCAAGATCTGTGTGCTTGGGTGCTTGGGTGTGTGTGTGTGTGTATGCTTGCTCATCCATCTATAGGTCGTTGTTACATTAAGGCTGCTGCAGTCATATCTGGGCCCGCTTCTGCTGTCCATGTCTTATCACTGGATGCTAATGTTGATCTGTACTGAATACACCGCATCTTTCAATATGTCATACTCACCCTTTTGAGTGAAGCTGATTTAAATACTAAACGGCCAGATTATAAATCTGATATGTCATAGGCTAAATATAGTATGCTTCACTGAAAATAGTTGAAGGTTTTTATTTATTTATTTATTTTTTAAACAAATTCACATCCTTAAGGCTTGAAGGATATAGACTGTATGAAAAAGGACAAAATGATTGTCAAAATACATCTTTTTGTGGATGCTTCTCCCTTTGAAATACATGTCTACTGTCTAGATTACACATATTATAGCACAATGTTGTGTTAGAAATCTCAAATGCATCAGAACATCACATATGAGGCTCCATAATTGGCCTATGTTTGATACACATGTTAGAATTCACCAGTCTGGAGATAGTGACTGAGTAGTCATTCATATACATTCATGTGCTGTGTAAGCCCAAAATATACACAAATAGAGCACACTTTATAGTTATGTGAGTACCATTCAAACCTGAACAGCATTGGGTGTGTCTATTGCAGTAAAACTTATCAGTGTGAAGTGTGGCATTACTGAATTTGGCAACCTCAGAGGATTAATAATAATAATAATAATAATAATAATAATAATAATAAAACATGAGAAACGTCAAGGCAGAGAGACTTCAAGGGAAAATCTCTTGTGTCATTTTAATGCAGAGTAGAAAAACTGGGTCGACATGTATGCTGGGCAAGATACACTTTCTCTCTCTCTCTCTCTCTCTCTCACACACACACACACACACACACACACACACACACACACACACGCACTGTACACAAAAAAACTGCAGTGTTTCTATATCGATTAAAGCACATTTCAAGTGCAGAAGGGCACACCTGCAAATAAGGCATGCTAAAGCACCAATCTACTTAATCTAGAGTATCAGTTTAGCTCAGAAGTGGATATATAGTGTTATAATACCGTAAATTACTGCAAGCTGGTATTACACAAAGGATATCGGATAATAATAATTATAGGTTGTGTTTTATATAGCACCTTTTTCAAACTTCGAGGGTTCTTAATCAAAACAGCCTGTCATGTCACAATAAAGTGATAGCATGGCTAAACATAAAATCGTAGTTCCCAAATTTAATCAATGAGCCAAGACATATTCAGTGTACAGAATTTGCTTAGTAGGTTTAGTTTTGCACTTAAATAAAAGGATAATGTAGTTCACCATTAAGGGTTCCTTATAGGTGCCAGTTTAGCATTATGCAAACTGCACATGCATGCCTAAATCATCAGATTCTTGCCTCATATTGTTTGGTTCAATAACCCTATTTGTACACAGCGAGTCATAAAATAGCAAAACTAGTACATATTTTAAAGCACATACTAACCAAAGCACACAATTCTAGCATCATACTTGTATGCAGTGGTAACAAGCTGCATATGCTGAGAAAGGAAGTGATTCGAGCCATTATGATTGTCTTTTTTTTTTTTTGGCTGACATTCTTTCTGTCCATTTTTATAGACAGCAGTATGTCACACTGTAGAGTCTGAGAAACCACATAAGCAAGTCTGTGTAATTTGACTGAATAGCTCGGCACAACAATTTGAGGCGAGTGATGTGATTATAGATATGCAGTTCTTAAAATCCTAAATTGATGGTCATAAGATTACATTGCTTGCTGGAATATACTGTAGCTTCAGTGTAAAACTAAAGACTGCAAACTTCAGACACTTAACATGTCTGGGTCAATTAACTACATTAACTACATTTAGAATCAGACTTTGTAAGTGAAGCTTCCAGTACATCCACAAACCTGATAGCAAGACATTTAATAATAAGGTAAAAAAACAAAACAAAAATAACTTTAGGTAAATTTTATTTTTGATCGAACTATCACAGTAACTCAAGATTACAATGAAATAAGTTTACATTTATCAAAAACACACTGTATAATAAAAGACAGGGCAGGCCACAGGAGAGGTAAATAAACGACAGCACAGTAACATGCAAAAATAATGCATTAAACACTAGACACAATCACTATTCTTACTCTGCATTAAGAAGACAGAAAATAGAAATCAAAAACTTAGAAGGGGAATGTAATTCAATTTTGAGACACTTCTGACATTTCATGGGCTGTATTAGCCAGGACAGAGTATTTTATGATGACAAACTGATAAACAAAATGGAAGTAACTGAGACAACGTTATCAAAATACCTTAGGAAAGAAAAGGTTAAAATGCGGCAGTTACTAAATCATGACAGGGAAAGCATGTACGTAAGTAATTTTGTCACTGTTGTGTTGTTTTTCATGCTTTATTGAAGATTTATTAAAGATTTATTGATTTAGACATGCAGTGTTCAGGAATCACCTGGTGTCTGGAAGCTTCTCTTACTTCTTAGCTATACTGGCTACAATGTTAAAAAGCCAGCTAAAAAACACCACTAAACATGCCTTGGCTAATTGATTGCTTTGTGTAGACTATGTTTCCTTTTTGGCTTGACGATTCCTTTAAAAATGGTAGTGAGAGAGAGAGAGAGAGAGAGAGAGAGAGAGAGAGACGCACACACACACACACAGATAAAGATGCGTCCTCAGCTGTCTGACCTGAGGAAGTGACAGCCTTTGTATTTCCTCCATATTTCATATATTCATTGATTTAATATGACATGCTTACGATTGGAAATAGTGATTAGCTAGGCTAAAACAATACAACATGCACAGCAACAAAATAATAATAACATTATTATGTAAAATGATAAATACTAATACTAATACTAATATTATATAAAATGATAAATCACTCTTGTGTGAGCGAAATATTGTTGTATAGTGTCTTAATGATTATTGGCACATGCTAAGAAACAGTAAATAATGAGTAGAATCCAGAGTAGTGATTTCTGGAAGCAATATTTGGAAAATATTTGAATATTTGAATATTGAAATTTTTGGTATCATACACACACAGGAATACTGTTTAAAAATTGTCCATGTATTACACATGACATTTGTGGTTTCAACACATCCACTGTGATTCTTTAAAGTTTGTATGTGTGAAAACTGTCAGTTGTATACTGGGGTGAGAAAGAGATCCATTCTAATACTGAGTTTTGATTTGTCTGGCTCCTCTTAGCTATTTTATGTGTGTGTGTGTGTGTGTGTGTGTGTGTGTGTGTGTGTGTGTGTGTGTTTTATTTTTTCTCTATATCAGAGAAGATAAATTTGACTTATTAAGTTATGCCATCATAAACTGGACTATCATATCACCTTATAATCTATTTAAAATGAAAAGCACTGAGCTTGAAGAATTTAGCACTGTGATTTAACAATACTATTTTAAGGTAGTCTTGTTATTTGTTTATTTATTTCATCTTTAGAATATCCCTGTCTAAAAATACAAATTACAAATTTAATGACTTCATCTATGTAGTGCACAGCTGTTAAACCAGTGGTGTGAATTTCAGTGGTCTCAATTTAAGGCATTCGTGGCTAAATTTTGTGTGTCAGAAGAGGGAAAACACAAGTGTCTGTAGGGATTTGGCCCTTCAGGAGTTGAATTTGGCTAAACAAATTGGTTACAAACACACAGCGGAGTGGTTTGCTTCTGTATTGGGTTTGCTGCATTATATGATTTTTAAACAAGGAAACTTAATTGGATGAGTATTAAAGAATACCAATTTCAACACTCTAAGGGTGTTTGTCCTTAGTCTGAATACTTCATTTTGGGGAGGGTGTCATCATCACCCTTCATTTCTTTTCACACAGACTTTCGTGTATCTAGACGCTGTACTGCTAAGTAGATATCTCAGCCTAAAAGAGGTATAATATCGCTAAATTGCCTCTTTTTTTTTTAACAAAAACCTTTCATTACAACTTGGCCTAAGGGTTTCATTTCCTGTCATTTATGTGAGGTGAACTATTTGAAAATCTAGAAATCTTCAAACAAGTGCTTGTATTCTCTCTGCCTCTCTTTTATACAAACACTGATGGTAATTCTACATGCCATAATTCGCTGTTTGCATGGTTCTCCATGTCTATCACTACTGTCACCATCAAATCATAATCAACCATATTATCATGGTCAGTGCAGCCCACACTTTTCCCTGCACCAGCTGCACACCTGTCCATCAAATATGTTGTGGTCGGTGACCATAAATATTGTTAAAATGATGGAAAACGGGAATGATGCAAAAAGGGGCCTTTCTCTACTTAATTTGTAATAGAGAATTTGTAATACCTGAATATGTGCATGTGTGCATGCCTGCTAAGTTTTCCAACAAACCATAAATCCCTTTTTCATACAGCAGTCAATCAATCCCTGTCTTCTTCTCATTTGTGCAAAAACATGTACAGAATATGGTATGGTGCTATATGTTTAGCAGATGGTCAGCGCGATAAGATTTATACAGTTGCAATCAAAATATTATTCAACCTCCATTTCAAATCAGGTTTATTGTCAAAATTTTCATACTTTCAGCTGTTTGCAATGAACAAATCAAACAAAAGCAAACGAAATAGTTCAACACTACGAATATTTCAAGTGGTTTCCCCAAATTCAACTGAAAATGCAACTTATAATGACTTCTCCAGTCTCAAAATTATTCAACCCCCTGAATAGAATCCCTCACTACAGCACAAATATGCAAAACAGGTGTTGTCTCAAGCACACCTGATGCAACTAATCAAGGGCTTCATAAGTTGCACCAGCTCTGCTTGAGCTGGAACACATGAAATACCTGAACTAGCTAGGAGTAGAAAATATATTAAATACCTGAACTGGCTAGGGGTTTGTTGAGTGTACACTACCTGAAGGGGGCATACAAATGAAGCTATCAATGACTGCAACCAAATTTCTGAGAAGGCAGGTTGTAAAAAACCATTGAGTGACTGCAAAAGACCTGCAGCGAGACTTGATGGCAACAGGCACTGAGGTTTCTGTGAGCACAGTAAGGCGCGTACTAAACGCAGAAGTTTTCCATGCCAGAACTCCAAGACATACACCACTACTGACCCAAAAGCACAAGAAAAGTCGCCTCAAAATTTGGAAAACTGGAACTTTTTGGCACAATGGATCAGCGGTATGTCTGGAGGAAGAAGAATGAAGAAAGAACACTCTGTCCACAGTCAAGCATGGAGGTGGCTCATTGATGCTCTGGGGCTGCTTTGCATCCTCTGGCATTGGAAACCTGCAGCGGGTGGAAGGTGAGATGGATTCATTGAAGTATCAGGAAATCCTAGGCGAAAAAGTCATGCCATCTGTGAGGAAGCTGAAGCTTGGGTGTCATTGGACCTTCCAACAGGACAATGATCCCAAGAATACCTCAAATTCTACCAAGGCTTGGTTGCAGAAGAAGTCCTGGAAGAATTTAAAGGACCATCACATTCATCTGACTTGAATCCCATAGAAAATCTCTGGTGGGATTTGAAGAAGGCGGTTGCAGCACACAAACCCAAGACTATTACTGAACTGGAGGCCATTGCTCATGAAGAATGGGCTAAGAGTCCTCAGGAATGCTGCCAGAAGCTGGTGTCTGGCTATGCATATTATTTGCAGCAGGTCATAACAGCAAAAGGGTGCTCTACTAAGTACTAAAGATGCTTGCCATGAAGGGGTTGAATAATTTTGATACTGGAGAAGTCATTATAATTGCATTTTCAGTTGAATTTGGGGAGACCACTTGAAGCATTTGTTGTGTTGAACTATTTCTATTGCTTTTTTGTTATGTGTTCATGGCAAACAGCTGAAAGTCTGTAAGTTTTGACAATAAACCTGATGCAATAGGAGTCAAATAATTTTGAGTGCAACTGTAGGTATCCCATCCTCCAAAGTGCTTAGAGGAGTGTGATTTTCTTCTGATATTACAAGCATTATTTCTAGAATGCTATTCATCTCTGCAGTGCCTTTTAGCATATAATGGGTTTACCTGTAAGAAATACTGCCCTGCATTTAGGGATTCACTTGACATTCATTTATACATTTGTCTCTGCAGAGTGGGTACCCCCTCAACATGCCACACACTGTTAATTGCTGAGGCTGCTATTTTTACCTGAATTCCCACAGTGGGTAGTCACTGATAACGATGCTACAGGACTTGCATTCATTGTGTCAGTGTCTAGTGGAAGGCAAGGTTGGGTACTAGCTTCATGCTCACTGTCTTGGTAATGACCAGCTCAAGGAAGCGGTGTCTGACTTGGACATCCTCTGCACCGTGTGCTCGGATGACAGACTTGGATCTTGACTATGAGCTGAATATGGCCCATTCAGTGTAAACAGCTTGCTGGTCATAAATGCCCAAGTCCACTGATGACTGACAAGAAAATCAAGAAGCCCAGAAAGTACTCTGAATTGCTCTGTAGGTCAGTGCTGTCAAACTCAAATTCTGCCTGGGCCACATCAACACTTCTGAGAGCCTTTGAAAGGCCATAAACAAAGGCTTTTTAAAAAAACATATTATAGTCTACTCTGTTGATTAATACCAATATCCTAGGCCCTGTCTAGGATGATTTGGGGAAACATAATATTTAATTATGCACTATTAGGTGATAACATTTATTATACTGAATAAAGGTCTTTTTTTATGTATTGTTGCGTAGACTAGTCCATTAGACTAATGCATTCACTAGTTACTGCTTCGGGAATGTCATCTATCATCTGTCAAGTCTGGAGTTAATGGTTGAATCACACTAAACTAAACGGAAACACCTGATGCATTTTTAAAGTGTCATGTCATGGCAAACCAGCAACTCCAATTTCCCAGAATGCACCATGAACTACAAACACGGATGACAACTACAACCCCCAATGGAACACACAGACACGCGCCTTCTCCTAATCAAACACACCTGTTCTCAATCACACCACACTACTTAAGAGACTCTCACACACAGCCATTGTGAAGTATTATGCTCAGTTGACTTATTGCTGGTGTCTACTAACTCTTTACCTTATGATGTTGTGCTGGTTTTTTGATTTTGTTATTTTCTCTGCCTTGCCTATTTTGGATTGTTTGCATGATTATTTGACCCTTACCTGTCTATGGTTAGTGATTTCTGCCTAACCCTGTGGATTTGTCTTCTCATTAAATTGCCTTACCTGCACTTGTTTCTCTGTCATCTTCCATTATGTGACAAACAGCACCATGGATGGTGTTTCTCTAAGATCCCATAGGCTTATTACTGCCTTTCTAAAGGGGACAAAGTAATGCCATCAGCCATGTGCCCTTGGTTATAGAACCCCTTAAAGTTCTGCTTATGATTAAAATGGGTATCTTTGAAAATTGTCTTCCAGATAACAATCACTTCTATAGTGACTAAGAGAATTTGGGAGTGGTATGTTCTGGTGCTTACCTTGCATGTTTATCTTGCCTGGAGTGACCTTGTTGCTGAATCAAGTTTTCTGGTAATAAGATAATATTACCAACCTTAATCGGTCTATTGACCTTGCTGCCTTGAAGGGTAAGTCTGAAGAATGTTGTCCTGTCTTCTTATTTAGACTAGTTGAGAGCCACTTGTTTCTTAGGTACAAGACTAGTGTGCAATTTAATTTGTAGTGCGAGGCTGCTCAATGTACCCCAGTTGTGGTGTAGGGGCCAACTAATAGACTGTGTCATTGATCTAGCCAGAAATATGTAATTATTGCAGAAATGTTTGAAACAGTCTGTATAGCTTCATGAGATGATTCGTGGGACATTTCTGCCTGAAAATAAATGCAGCTGAAGACTGACATAATAAATGTGCATGACAGTCTACTTTCAGTGGAAACAATGTATGAAATTCAATCACAAGTGATCACTGGAAACGTGCTCATAATGCCAGGTGTGAATGGCTATGCATCTCAGCTGTCCACTTATGATCCGATCACCCAGGACACATGCTATTGTAGGTGTGAATGGGGCTTTAGATGAGCTGTTTATTTGCTATTGATGGTAAGATACAGAGGGCTTCTATGTCTAAAGTAGAGGTTAGCCCACTGGGTGGTGAACCTCATTAGACCTTAATCTATAGACAGGGTGGATGCCCAGTCCCTACTGTAACATGCAACTTTAGGAGTAGCATCTTTTCCTAATGAGACATAATTTAGCATCACCCCTCCTTGTTCTGTGGGTGCAGTAGTCATCTCTGAGTACTTTTCAGAGTAGTTCTAAGGTGAGTTCTTTTGCTTATTTAATTATTGGCAGATATTATCCCGGTGTTACACACTACCCCTGGTGGTTAGGAAGGTGAAATACAACGTTAGTTATGTATGTATCTATGGTTCTGTGAACCCTGTTAAAATGCCAAGGTTCCTTATTAAGATTATAGCAAATAAATACGCTATGATCGCAGCCTTTATGGTGAATAATACATTATACATTACTCGTTAAAAAATCTCAGTATGTATTCTCATGCACAATGTGGAATTCAGGTATTAACACATTGCTTCCCGGAGGTTATATGGGGCTCACAGAACCATGATCATAACTAGCTAATTTTAAGATGAAGATTCTTATTTGTCTCCATTTTTAATGTTAGTCTGAGAGGTTGGCAAACCCAAACCTGGCTATTATTATTATTAGTATTATTATTATTAGTAGTAGTAGTAGTATTGCTGCTGCTGTTATTTAGAATTATTGAAATATTTTCCAAATGTAGCCTATCATGGTGGTGTAGGTCAGATTTTGAAAGGGTCTGAAGAGGGGTGTGTGTGTGTGATGATTACTGGGGGATGGGAGTTGGGGTATGTCAAACTTGGGGGAAGGGAATGTGCTCTGATCTCTCATAACAATGAACAACCCACATACACTTTGATTATTTTGATTACTGTGATAGTCTAATTTTATTACACACAATTTGTTACCAATATTTAAGATAAAAATACTAATAAAAAATAACATTTTAAATGAATGGTCACATGATACAGAGAAAATTGGATAAATGATAATTCTGACGTAATTTTTAGAGAACACAAGGAAAATAGTAGTGAATACTACTAAATAAATCAATTTAGGCATTCTTCTCACTCGCACGTTGCAGAGGAAAAAGAAGTAAGTGACCCGGTTGTAGCATGACTTTAAAATGTTATTTTAGATCTGTTAGAGTAGTTAAAGTGGAATATGTGCCTCTTCTAGTTTGTTTCATTGTAATATTAAACCTTCTCTAGGAGTCCCTATCCCTAGCATTAGAGGAAGCATATTTATGTTCCCTCAATATGGTAAGAGAACTGGTTATGGGGTCACAAAAAGTCATATCTCAAAACCTACTTAGGTAGCAATTAACACATGTTTTAAAATGTAATTTAAAAGGCAGAATTTTAAACATCCGAAAACACATGCAGAATGAATATTAATTTCAAGTGGAAGGAAACTGGGGCAATATACAATATATTAAGATAAATTAATAATACATAATAATATACTTATATATACTATATCAATATATAATAACTAATATATACTGTATAGATACTGTGAAACATTGAAAACACTGGACTCTGGAAAACATTTGGGGATTTGGGAACACATGAATCATGGAACATATTGTAGAACCCTGAAATTATAGTTAGTTAATTTCTCAATGTCAGCTAGCATTCAATATTTGATCAAATGTAGCACAGGTAGACTTTATCTGCCATCAAATTTAGGCCTCAAATCTTGCTGCTGAATGTGACATTTTGGACAGAATTAAAGTAAAAGTAAAATTAATGGAATAAACCATTTCAGAAATACACTGTATGGGAAAGATTATATGGACACCTGACCCCTACAGCAGTGTGTGGGTCTTCCCTAAACTGTTGCACAAAGTTGAAGCACACAATTGTCTAGAATGTCTTTGTATGTTGTAGCATTAATATTTCCCCCCACTGTATATATACAATGCCCTCCACTAGTATTGGCACCCTTGGTAAATATTAGCAAAGAAGGCTGTGAAAATTTGTCTTTATTGTTTAATCTTCTTTAGTCTTTATTAAAAAATACTCTGCTCTCATGGATATCAAACAATTGCAAACAAAATACAGGTTTATCCTAAAAAATATCTTTGGTAAATATAGGTGTGCAACAATTATTGGCAACCTTTTAGTCAATACTTTACTTTAGTCAATACTTTACTCCCTTTGCCAAGATAACAGCTCTGAATCTTCTCCTATAATGCCTGATGAGGTTGGAGAATGCATGGCAAGGGATCTGAGACCATTCCTCCATACAGAATCTCTCCAGATCCTTCAAATTTCGAGGCCCATGCTGGTGGACTCTCCTCTTCAGTTCACCCCACAGGTTTTCTATGGGTTTCAAGTCATGGGACTGGGATGGCCATGGCAAGACCTTGATTTTGTGGTCATTAAACTATTTTTGTGTTGATTTTGATGTATGTTTTAGATCATTGTCCTGCTGGAAGATCCAACCATGGCCCATTTTAAGCTTTCTGGCAGAGGCTGTCAGGTTTTCATTTAATATCTGTTGACATTGGATAGAGTCCATGATGCCATGTACAAAATGTCCAGGTCCTCTGGCAGAAAAACAGCTCCAAAACATTAAAGAGCTACCACTATATTTAACCGCCAAAACCACTTCTGGTGTTTATTGCCAAAAAGCTCTTTTTTTGGTTTCATCTGACTATAGAACCTGATCCCATTTGAAGTTCCAGTAGTGTCTGGCAAACTGAAGATGCTTTAGTTTGTTTTTGGATGAGAGTAGAGGCTTTTTTCTTGAAACCCTTCATCACTTGTGGTGATGTAGATGACTTCGGATTGTAGTTTTTGAGACTTTCTGACCCCAAGAGGCAACTAACGTCTGCAATTCTCCAGCTGTGATCCTTGGAGATTTTTTGGCCACTTGAACCATCCCTTCATAGTGGGTTGAGACAATATAGACACACGTCCAATTACAGGTTGATTCATTTCCAGTTGACTGGAATTTCTTAATTATTGCCCTAATGGTGGAAATGATCATTTCCAATGCTTGTGCATGTGCATTATCTTATAGCCACTTCCCATTTTGTGAAGCTCAACAACCTTTTGCCGCACATCACAGATATATTACTTGGTCTTACCCACTGTTATGAATGACTAAGGGAATTTGGCCTATGTGTTACCTCATATTTATACCCCTGTGAAAAAATATACTTCAAATACACTTTTCATAGGGGTGCCAATAATTGTTGCACATCTATATTTAACTTTTTTTTTTTTTTGATAAACCTGTGGTGTGTTTGCAGTGTTTTTGTGATTTTTTTTTTAGCAAAATATCAAAAGGTTAAATAATTAAGAATTAAACAATACATTTTTCACAGCCTTCTTTGCTCATATTTACCAATGGTGCAAATATTACACATATATATATATAAATTAATAAAATAATATTTTGTTCTGTTCTGTTTATGATTCTGTCATTTTGTGTATTCTATAAAGGCACAATGGCCAATGCTGCTACGGATCTGGACAATGCAGAAGCCCAGAGACAGTTAAACAACAACAACCGGCCCAGCAGCACAGGATTCTGGGAAAGTGAAACCACTAGCGCTAAACTGTTTGAATGCTCACGCATTAAGGCACTAGCAGGTGGGAAGAAAAATTCAGCTTTATCAGCTCAATCACCATTAATGTCTCGAGTGCTGTGCTTGTAACAGTCATTCACTTCCATGCTCTTGCGTCACAGCTTGGATACATTCTTATATGACTAAGCTGTTTATGTTAGCGTTTGTAGCAAAAAAATAAATATTTAATGTTATCTAATGAAACAACATCCAATGATTTACAAATACTAATATGACTGTTAATCAGAGTTGCAGAGCAAACTATGAGCTATCTTAACTATGCACATAACTATGTTAGCAATGAGACATGTACCTAACTCATGTAAATATATTCCTCAGTTGCAGTAACATGTTATTCTGACATATTTTTATGAAGCTCTGGGCTTATGAACAAAATTATGTGATTTCTCTCAATATCTGTCCAAAATAAAGTCCCTTAGAAGATGCAGTTACTGCATCTTTAATGTAAGCTTTATGCTTACATTTTCTTTTCTTTATTAACAGTTCGCTGTTTAGTTCACTTGATCTAGCTTTACTTAGCTAACATAACATGACTATACAAATATTTTGCCTTTCTCTTCATTCATCTTCAGTAACCTGGTGAGGGTCATTGTGGATATTTTAGCAAGTGTTAATTAGCTAGATAAACCAGCCATCTACTTTTCCTCAAACTACAAGATCAACTACTCTATTTGAAAGCCTATATAGTATTTACATACTATTTATTTACATCAATGTGTCTTAATTGTATAATGAATACACGGTTGCCTTAGGGATTTGTTTTTGCATGAAAGGATCGAGGATATGGGATATTGGTATTTTATACTTCTAATAACATATCTTCTTGGAATAACATGTCAACAGGTCTTAGATCAAGATTTTACATACAGTATGTGCAGTTGGTATTAAACCTGTATTGATGTAATAATTATGTTATCCTTTCGTCTTGGAATATCTGTTTCTTTTCTAGATGAAAGGGATGCGGTACAGAAGAAAACCTTCACTAAGTGGGTGAACTCTCACCTGGCTCGTGTCTCCTGTCGCATCTCTGACCTGTATAATGATCTGAGAGATGGTTACATGCTCACCAGGCTACTGGAAGTGCTTTCAGGAGAACTATTGGTCAGTTTATTAACGCACTTAATTTTCCTAAATGCAGTACATTTCTACCATTTTACATTTCAGCCCTCATCTTCTAGCATGGCCTATTTAACATTGCTTTTAGAAAATAGATTAATATTGCACATATATATATATATATATATATATTTTTTTTTTCCCCCATCATTTAAGTGAATCAACACAATTATACACAAACTGCAAGCACAATTATTATCAGCAATGTTATGATTTTTTTTTTTTTTTTACAATTATGATCAAATTTCTTTGTGTGTTTAAGTTATTTTCTCATTAATATGCCCTTATGTCTGAGGTTCATGATGGTTGGCTTTATTAGTGTGTATGTTTTGCCTGTACAGTACTTCCAGTTTCTCTTCTGAGTGTAGTGAATCAAATGAATCAAAACCTGATCATTCAGTTTACTTCAACTTAATATTTAGACTTAATAAATTGAGTCACTATAAGCCTGATGCTTAATTAGGCCAATTATATACACATACAGTACTGTGCAGATGCAGAAAAAAGGGACTCACCTACAACTGTCACAAAACATAAAAACATTGAGTCGAGTCATAACAACGTGAGTCATTGATCACCCAGGTAACAATGCACAGTATTAAGAATCATAAGTTTACATAAGTGTATGTAAACTTTTGAACTGGTTCATTTGTGTAAATTCAGTTATTATTGTGTCTTGTGGACTATATGTAAAAATCTGTTATGTGAAATAGCGTATTTGGGGCAGTACTAAATAAAAAACAAAATGCAATTTTTATGATCCCTGTTATTTTTTAAAACATTATTAACATTTTACTGAGTCTGCAAGGCGTATGTAAGCTTATGAGCTCAACTGTATATCTGTCTTTATCTATCTAACTATCTTTCTACCTACTCACCCACTTTTCTATCCTAAGCCCCGACCTACAAGAGGCAGAATGCGAATACACTGTCTGGAGAATGTGGATAAAGCCTTGCAGTTCCTTAAAGAGCAGAGAGTTCATCTGGAGAATGTTGGATCTCACGATATTGTTGATGGCAACCATCGTCTTACACTTGGTCTCATCTGGACCATTATCCTTCGCTTCCAGGTAGGAGAACATCAGCAAAGGTCTTCATTATGAACTTAAAGATTTGTTCTTAACCTGACCAAATTCAGATGTTCAGATATGAAAGTGATTCATATACTGTGGCTGTGTCTAAAATCGCATACAGTTGAGGCCAGAAGTTTACATACACATAGGCTAAAGATTTCACAAAACCACACTTTTTGTGTTGGCATTTTCATTGCCAAGTCAATTAGGGCATCTAATTTGGTCACATCAAAGGTAATTTTAAACCAATCAATCAGAGACAGATTTATATCAGAGTTAATATCAGATCTCAGTTAATATCAGTTAATATCTATATCAGAATTTCAATGGATCAAAAGTTTACATAAACCAAGTTGACTGTCTGTTTAAAAAGTCTGGAAGATTCCACAGATTGATGTAATGGCTTCTGATTGGTCAAATGGCATAATTAGGAGTTAATTGGGAGAGCACCTGTAGCTGTATTTAAGGGCTAACCTTTAGAGCCAATGCATTTTTGCCATTGATACCATTGCAAAACCCAAGCAACGCAGTCAACACCTCAGAAAGATCATGGAGATCCACAAGTTTGGTTCCTCTTTAGGAGAAATTTGAATCCTGAATGTACCATTATCATCTGTACAATTAATGGTATGCAAATCTAAAACTCTTGGCACCACACAGAAATGGTGTCATTCAGGAAAGAGACACAAATTAACTCCCAGAGATGAACAGACTTTGCACCAAAAGGTTCACCTGAAACCCAAGACAATAACTGATGAAGGAGTTGGAGGCATCAGGCTAAAAATGCCAAAGTATGTACATCCACCATTGCAGGGAACACGCCCCTACTCCAAGACTGGCATTAAAAAACATATTGAAGTTTGCAGGTTATCCCCAGGCCAAAGACCTAGCCCTATGAAGAATGTCTAGATATACTAAAGCAAGACCTCAAGACATCTGTCAGAAAGTTCAAATTTGGTTCGCAACTACAGTAGGTCTTCCAGCAGGACAGTGATCCTAAGTATACCTTCAAAGTTGTAAAGACAGCAAAGTGAAAGTATTGGAGTGGCCATCACAAAGCCCTGACCTGAATCCCATAGAAAATTTGTGCACTGAACTGAAAGAGTGTCTGAGCAAGGAGGCTCACCAACCTGACTGAGTTACACTAGTTCTGTCAAGAGGAATGAGCAAAATTTCTTATTGTGAGAAGCTTGTGGAAGGTTAACCCAAGAGTTGAATTCAAGTTAAACAATTAAAGGCCATGCACCAAATACTACCAAAGTGTATGAAAATCTGATAGTAGGTAAAAGCTGAAATAAATCTTTCTTTGCTATTATTTGGAAATTACCCCTTATAGAAATAAAGTAGATACCCTAAGTGACTTAACACTGAAATGTATGGTAAAATGAAATGTGTGTAGTTTGAGTTTGAATGTCTGTCCTTCTAGGTGTATGGACATGTTTGGCCTCAGCTGTACTTCTGTACTACTGTAGACCATATTTGAGTATAAATAGCTGTTTGTTTGTGTTCACACTGAGAAATACAAACAGATGTACTGTAGCACAGTGAAAGGAGGTGGATTATGAATTCAATTTTCCAACAAATTAATTATGGAGCAATGGACACCTGTTCCACGATGCACCGCAGAATGAAATGGAAGGGGCTTCTTGTAGTTATAAGACAAAACTGTACATAAAGCATACAATAAGATGGAAAATACACAGTGAACACTAATGTTTAAGTCAGCAACTAACTTCAAGTAGCACTGAACACAATCAGGTAGTGTGTGCATTGCATACAGTACTGTGCAAAAGTCTTATTCACCCTAATCTTTTAATATAAACTTTGTCTTTGACATTTATTTGATGTTATCTGAATAACCATGTCAGAAGAGAAGAGCACATTTTAGGTTTCCAAACACTAATTTTCTATAAATATGAAATGTTAAATGTCATTAAAGAAAGTGGCATTAAATAATATTTCAAGTTTTTTCAGACAAAAAAAAGAATGGAGGCAGTCCGGGTTTACCTACAGACACAGAAGCAAATTCGACAGTCACTGTAGTTTTGCAAGTTCTCCATGATGCTTAAAAATCAACCAGTATATATATATATATATATATATATATATATATATATATATATATATATATATATAAAAAAAAAACTGCACATGTACCTGAGCGTGTGCTTTGTTTTTTTTTCACATCATATTCAGTTTTATGTGTTTCATTATTTTGAAGGCATCTTTACAGAATTTCATTATGGCTTACATTCTTTATAAGTTTTGCACAGTACTGTATATCTTATGATAGTTTCATGTCATACAGGTGCATCTCAAAAAATTGTTTTCATATATTCTAGATTCATTACACATAAAGTGAAATATTGCAATCCTTTTTTTTGTTTTCATCTTGATGATTACAGCTTACAGCTCATGGAAATACAAAATCCAGTATCTCAAAATATTATAATACAGAAATGTAGCTCTAATCAGCTAATTAACTCAAAACACCTGCAAAGGTTTCTTGAGACTTTAATCTCTCAGTCTGGCTCAGTACACACAATCAATGAAAGTAAATTTTGCATTTCATTTGGAAATCAAGGTCCCAGAGTCTGGAGGAAGAGTAGAGAGGCACAGAATCCAAGTTGCTTGAAGTTCAGTGTGAAGTTTCCACAGTTTCCACAGTGATGATTTGGGGTGCTATGTCATCTGCTGGTGTTGGTCCACTGTGTTTTCTCAAGGCTAGAGTCAATGCAGGGTCTACAGGAGATTTTAGAGGACTTCATGCTTCCATCTGCTGATGAGCTTTATGGAGATGCTGATTTCCTTTTCCAGCAGGCCTTGGCGCCTGCCCACAGTGCCAAAATTACTAGTAACTGGTTTGCTGACCATGGTATTACTGTGCATGATTGGGCAGCCAACTCGCTTGACCTGAACCCCATAGAGAATCTATGAGAGACACCAGACCCACTGTGTAACAGTGTAAATTTGCTGTCCCCTCTAAATAACTCAACACACAGTCTTTAATGTCTAAACTATTGGCAACAAAAGTAAGTACACCCCTAAGTGAAAATGTCCAAATTGGGCCCAATTAGCCATTTTCCCTCCCCGGTGTCATGTGACTTGTTAGTGTTACAAGTTTTCAGGTGTGAATG